>NC_133753.1:73611176-73912961 GCF_036562045.2 Rhinolophus sinicus
AGCATTTGACAAAATTCAACATCCTTTTATGATAAAATCTCTCAACAAAGGGGGTATAGAAGCAACATACCTCAACATAGAAAGGCTATATGTGACGAATCCACAGCTAATGTCATAATTAATGACGAAAAGGTGAAAGCTTTTCCCCTATGATCAGGATGCCCACTATCACCACTTCTATTCAACATAGTATTGGAAGAAGTCATGGCCACAGGAATCAGAAAGGAAAAATAAATAAAAGGCATCCAAATTGGAAACGAAGAAGTAAAACTCTTATTATTATTTGTAGATGACATGATCCTATATATAGAAAACCCTAAAGACTCCACCAAAAAATTATTAGAATTAATAAATGAATTCAGTAAAATTGCATAATACAGAATCAATTATGCAGAAATCTGTTGCATTCTAGACACCAAAACAATTAGGAGAGACTAAGAAAAGAAAATAATTTACAATTGTATTAAAAAACATAAAATACCTAGGAATAAATGTAATCAAAGAGATGAAAGACCTGTATTCTGAAAACTATAAAACATTGAAGAAGATACAAATAAATAGAAGGCTATACCTTGCTCATAGATTGGAAGGATTAATATTGTTAAAATGTCCTTACTACCTAAGGCAATATACAGATACAATGCAATCCCTATTAAAATAACAATGTCATTCTCTCAGAATTAGAACAACTAATTGGAACCACAAAAAACCCTGAATAGCCCAAGAAATCCTGAGAAAGAACAAAGTGAAAGGTATCACACTCCCTGATATCAAACTATACTACAAAACCACAATAATCAAAATAGTAATGGTACTGGCATAAAAACAGATATACATACATATATATATATATATATATATATATATATATATATATATATATAAAACAAATATATATATATAAAATATATATAAATGGAATAGAGAGCTCAGAAATAAATCCTCATTTATATGTTCAGTAATCTATGATAAAGGAAGCAAGGATATACAATGGGGTTATGACACTCTCTTCAATATGTGATGCTGGGAAAACTGGACAGATACATGAAAAAAATGAAATTGAACCACTTTCTTATACCATACAGAAAAATAAATAGATAATAAAGACTTAAAAGTAACATCTGACACCATAAAACTCCTAGAAGAAAACATAGGTAGTAAACTCTCTGACATTGTATCTTTTTGGATCTGTCTCCTTGGGCAAGGGCAAAAAAAGAAAAAAACAAATGGTACTACATCAAACTAAAGAGTTTTTGCACAGAGAAGGAAATCATCAACAAAATGAAAAGACAACCTACTGAATGGGAGAAAATATTTGCAAATGATACATCTAATAAGGGGTTAATATTCAAAATATATAAGGAATCCACACAAATTAACATAAAAAATAATAATCCAATTAAAAAATGGACAGAGGACCTAAGTAACATTTCTCTAAAGAGGACATACGGATGGCCAACAGACATGAAAAAAATGCTCAACATCACTAATCATCGTGAAATGCAAATTATAACCACAATAAGATATTAACTCACATCTGTCAGAATGGCTATCATCAAAAAAATCAACACATAAGTGCTAGTGAGGATGTGGAGAAAAGGGAACCCTCATACATTGTTGGATGGACTATAAATTAGTACAGCCACTATGGAAAGTAGTATGGAGATTCCTCAAAAAATTAAATGGAGTTGCGATATGATCCAGCAATTCCACTTCTGGATATTTGTCTGAAAAAAACAAAAACACTAATTTGAAAAGATATATGCACCCCTATGTTTATCACAGCATTATAAGTAATAGTCAAAATATGGAAGTAACTTGGATGTCCATCAATAGATGAATGGATAAAGAAGATGTGGTATATTTTATATATGCATATATATGCATGTGTGTGTGTGTATATGTGTGTACCTATATATATGTGTGTGTGTGTGTGCGTGTGTATATATGTATACACACGCACACACACACCAGAATGGAATATTATTCAGCAATAAAAAGGAATGAGATATTGCCATTTGCAACAATATGGATGGATCTAGAGGGTATTATGCTAAGAGAAATAAGTCAGATAGAGAATGACAAATACATGTTTCACTTATATGCAGAATCTAAAAAACTAAAGTAATAATAAAAAGAAAACAGAAACAGCCCCTAGATAAAGAGGAGAAGCTGATGGTTGACAAAGGGGAGGTGGTGAAGGGATTGGGGAAAAACAACAACACACACTCCAATGCCTTAATTAGTTAGAGGTTATTTGGTGTTGATTGATGGCTGCAGTATTCCTTGATGCTTATTTACAAAACGATTATGCTGATTTCCCCTATTCTAATTCATCCCCTTATATATTATATAGTTCTCAATGGCATGTAAATATAAAGATAGGCCTGGCTCCGGTGGCTCAGGAGGTTGGAGCGCAGTGCTCCTAAAACCGAGGTCGCTGGTTTGATTCCCACATGGGCGAGTGAGCTGCGCTAAGATTGTGAACAACAGCTCTTCCTGGAGCTGGGCTGCCGTGAGCTGCCTTGGGGTGGGCTGTTGAGGGCTGCCGCAGGCTACTGTGTGCCAGCGTGAGCGGCCAGCAGCCAGCGTGAGTGGTGAGCAGCCGACTGACGACTGGAGACCAGCTGCCTCAGCCGGGGGGGCGGGAGCGTAAGGCTCATAATACCAGCATGGGCCAGAAAGCTGTGTCCTACACAATTAGACAGAAACATCAGCTTGAAGAAGGGGGGGGGGGAGGGAGAGGAAGAAAGGGGGAAAAATGAAGATAGTTCACTATACATACTGAGATAGAAGAAGGGCAAATGATTAAATGCAAATGCAGAAGCCATGTCAATACAGTGCAGGAAACTAAATTTTTCATTTTTTTCTATGCAATTAACTTAGAAACTACATGGGAATTAGCCAAGAAGGAATGCTCAGAAATAAACAAGCTTGATTACAGAATCCAAGCCCCATAGATACCTACTCTATCTATTACAAAATCAGAGTGCTCTAAACTCTTCACAGGAGTTGAAGAAAAAAAGTCCAAAAAGATTCTGGTTTGACACGCATCCACCGAGCTGAGATTTCTATTCTATGTCACATTATTAACTACTGAAGAACTCATAAAAACAAACAAACAAACAAACAACAAACTCCACAAGATTTTAACAAGGAAAGGCACAGAGAAGAAAAATAGGAGAAAAGCACAGGAAGAAAACAGAAGATTTCATGGTATTTCGAAAAATCCAGGTCAATCAACCGCCGAGAGATAACTCTAGTTGCTTACAGATCAGGGAACTCATTTCAGGGTAGAAGAAGTGAGGCAAAGCCAAGGGCTGAGGAATCCGGGTTCCTCCACTATACCTTACTATTTCCAAGCCTTGGGTCGCAGAATGCCAGCAGGAGGCCACACATCCCAGACATGGGCTCTGTTCTACTAGACAGAGTGTATGCTGCGCCTGTGACTAATGCATGATGTGTCTTTCTCACAGCTGGATTGGGAGGTGGAGATTTCTTCTGCCCTTTCTTAATTGAGTATTAAGATAGTCTCCAACACTGAACACAGGATATGTCAGTGTCACATGTGACATTTAGTCCATGGGTTACAGAATGACTAAACTGGATCATGGGAGAATTAGAACTGAAATGGGTATCATTGAGAATTGTGGGTTCGGACTGGATGAGGCTTTTTAACTGGTCCCATGACTGATTCTCAGTGCAGCAGCTATGACTTTGGGATACTTCATGTTGCTGAAAAGGTACACATAAGTAAAGGTGTGGTTTTACCTTTGAGGATTGGATTACATTAGAAGAGGATATTTTTGGAACTTGTGTAGGAAATGAGTTATGGGCCAGGCAGGGAAGGGAGGTACTGGACAGGTCACAAATCAGGATGCCTTGCTTCTCACTTCAGGCTTCTGAGGGGAACGGCCCAATCATCTGCTTTTATGAACCCCATGGCCACACCCCCAAGTCCAAGCTGAGTGCAACAGGGGAGGGCCTTTGACCTAGGAAGAGACCTAGGAAGAGTCAATCCAGAACAATGTGGCCTTGTTTGAAAAGATAAGCTGGGCCATTCAGACTCTGAAAGAAAACAGAGCCAATGACTCAAATAGCAGTGGGAGCTGTAGCTCTAAGTGTCATTTATGATGCAGAAAGAGGCTGAGAGACGGTAGATCACATGAAAGCAAAAGTTACGGAGAAAACCGATCTGTAGGTTGAGAAAAGGATGGTGGAGGTATGTAGAGAAGGAAAGAGAAGGAGCAGGAAGCACCCAGAGCTGCCTGTGTTCACCCAGATTTTCAGTTCATATGCAAGGTTTGAATAAACTCCTATTTTCCAAAGTGATTGGAATGAGTTGCCGTCAGTTGCAAACAAAAGAACTTACTGCAAGCAATGAACAATGGCAAATAACTTAAAATCTGCAAGTATGTGTCTCCCTTTCTTTTTTCATATATTAGGCCTAATGCCTGCCCAAATCAGTTCACAGAGGTCACTAGCAGAACATAGTCAGATGAATGCATAATTTGTTGTTACTGAGGGGCATGAATAATAAAATGACAGCAAGATCAGCCTTTTAAATAAAGGGAGAACTTCCATTGCCCGTGTTCAATGCTCAACTCACTGAGTTTTTATCATCCGTAAAGGCAAGACGAATCCAGTCAAAGACACATTAATGCAAAATGACTTCTGTACTTTATGTAAGGGGAAAATCCACCAATTCAAGGTTATGATGATTCCCACAAAATTGAACCACACTAAATATGTCATCAAAAAAAAAAAAAAAAAAAATGCCCAGAAGACAAATTTTGGTAATGGACAAGTTTCTTTCTCAGAACAGCCTTTTCTCCATGACAGCATAGCCTCAAGGGCCCTACTTCTCACACAGGACTTCCAAGTCCAGAGCTGGTAGATGACCCGCTTAGCCTCATATTCTCTACATCCACTCCTAACTCCAAAGTGGCAATGTGATACCCAAGGCACCTGGTGGCCTCCTCCCAATATGCTTATTCTTTCTCCTGCTGCTTCTCCCCAGGCTGGGTCAGGTGCCCCTCTTTTGTACCACATGTGCACAGCTTTATCACTGTGCCTACAACATCATAGGGAATTGTAACTTTCTGCTTCTGGGTGTCTCCAACCAGATTCTGAGCTACCAGAGAAATCACAGCACCTCGCACAGAACCTGGTACGTCACAGAGCTGAAAAGGCATGTTTTTTTTTGTGTGTGTGTTTTTTAAATTTTATTTTATTAAATTTATTGGGGTGACAATTGTTAGTAAAATTACATAGATTTCAGGTGTACAATTCTGTATTACATCATCTATAAATCCCATTGTGTGTTCATCACCCAGAGTCAGTTCTCCTTCCATCACCATTAATGCACAGATTTGTTGTGGTTTTGATTTGCATTTCCCTAATAGCTACTGAAGTTGAGCATTTTTTCATATATCTGTTGGCCATTTCTATGTCTCCTTGGGAGAAACGTCTGTTCAGGTCCTCTGCCTATTTTTTAATTGGATTGTTTTTTGTTGTTGTTGAGTTGTACGAATTCTTTATATATTTTGGATATTAGTCCCATATTGGAGGTGTTGTTTGCAAATACCTTCTCCCATTAGGTTCGCTGTCTCTTTGTTTTGTTGATGGCTTCTTTTGCTGTGCAGAAGCTTTTTAATTTGATATGGTCCCATTCATTTAGTTTAGCTTTCACCTCCCTTGCCTTTGAGGTCAAATTTATAAAATCCTCTCTGAACCCAAGGTCCATAAGTTTAGTACCTATGCTTCATTCTATTCAATTTATTATTTCAGGTGTTATGTTTAGGTCACAGGGTGGTGGAAGCCATTAGGAGTTTCAAATATATGGTGATGGAAGGAGAATTGACTATGAGAGGTGAGCACACAATGCGATATATAGATGTACTACAGAATTGTACCTTGAAACCTATGTAATTTTACTAACCAATATCACCCCAATAAATTTAATAAAAATAAAAATAAATTTAAAAATAAACACACAAAATAAAAATAAATGCATGGCCCGTGTTCCCTCTAGTCCCGTTTTCCTTGCTCTAGCAATTTTCCGTATAAAGGTACCACTTAGGCCCGGTCATGTGGAAAGAGACTGCTAAACCATCTACTAACTTTTCTTTCCCTTGGCTCTGCTGTCTTCATACCAAAAACAAGACCATGACCAACCCCAAGAAGGCACAGCCTATGTTCCACATCTTTCCTAAACGTATTAAACAGGTTTTTGGTTTTAAGGAAAAGTCAAAGACACAATCTTACTAGTTTATATAAAACAGCTTTAAGACCATAATCCAGGGATCAGCAAACATAAAGGGCCATGTAATAAATACTTTAGGTTTTGTAGGCTGTGGGGTCTTAGTTGCAACTACTCAACCCTGCTGTTATAGTATGAAAGCAACCATAGAAATAGATAAATAAACAGGCAGACCTGTGTTCCAATAAAACTTTATTTACAAAAACAAATGGCTGTTCCACAAGCTGGAGTTTGCCAACATCTAACTAATCTAATGCTACAAATACACATCAAGTATATGCTTACTTACCTAACACCAATGCGAGGTCCTAAGGTATGTACAGCTGTGTCCCAGGCCTACATTATATTAGGGGAGAATCATCCATCAGTAAGTCTAGAAAACAGGCGGACTTGATAAGCATGATAAGAGAAGCACAAACAACACTGAACAGTAAACTTTCGAGTGCCTGAACCATGACCTCCTTTTCCAATGTGCTTTCCTGGCTTCTGGGGACTCCACGCACTCTGGTTTTCTTCTAACCTGACTACTCTTTCATAGTCTCTTTCACAGAATTTTCTCCACTACTGTGCTCTTTCCTAAAATGTTATTATTCCCCCGGGTTCTGCCCTCTGCTCGCTTCTCTCTGCACTTTATAGTTTTCCTTGGTAATCTCATTCATCCTAAGACTTAAAGTACCACCTATAGGCTGAAAATACGAGGTCAGACGATTAAATTCGTCAACCCATCTTGAAAAAGTGCTACATATCTCATTGCTCAATATCACTATGGTCACCTTCAAAGCACTCCCCTTGGTGGGCTATGCACTGATGCCAGTGCCTAGTCTACCCTTCAAAGCAATTTTGGAACTCGTTTTCTGGAATGGCCATCAGAGCTGTCATCATATTACCCTTGATGTCCTGAATATCATCAAAATGTCTTCTTTTCAATATTTCCTTTGTCTTCGGGTAAGAAAGAAGCCACTGGGGGCCAGATCAGGTGAGTAGGGAGGGTGTTCCCATACAGTTATTTGTTTCCTGGCTAAAAACTCCCTCACAGACAGTGCTGTGTGAGCTGGTGCATTGTCGTGATGCAAGAGCCATGAATTGTTGGCAAAAAGTTCAAGTCGTCTAACTTTTTCACGCAGCCTTTTTAGTACTTCCAAATAGTAAACTTGGTTAACTGTTTGTCCAGTTGGTACAAATTCATAATGAATAATACCTCTGATATCAAAAAAGGTTAGCAACATTGTTGCAACAAGTTCACGAACTTAATTGTCACGCCTTCTATGTCACATAAGCATCTTATGATTGGATATTCACAATGAATTTTCAGCTGGATGAACCACAGGCACCTCAAACTCAACAGTCCAAAACTGAACGAATCACCTTCCTCTAAACAGTTTCTAGTCTTATGTTCCTATATCGCTAAAGAGCACCACCATCGACCTAAGTCAGAAATGTAAGCTTCTTCCTTAACTCCTCCCTCTGATCTATCTGTCCCCTTTTCCATGCAATACATCAGTGCCCAAATTCTGTTCCATCTACATTCTAAATTTCTCCACATCTACGCACTTCTCTTTCTCTCTCCATCCTTGCCCTAAATTAGGCTGCCATTATCTCCTGCCTAGATAACAATCTCTGACCTGATCAATCGGTATCTATGTTTGCCTGCCTCCAATCCAGTTCCCACAATATAGCTAGAGTTACTTTTCTAAAATGCCTGGGGCAGATTGTTTTCCAGCTGTCACTCAGTCAAAGCCCACTGTTTCACAGTCTGCTCTATGATGCAGAGTTAGAAGTCTGAAAATTGCATTTCCAAGACTCCCTTGCAACTGGCTTCTTGTTTAATTCTGACAATGGGAGCCACTGGCAAGAGGCTGGAAAGCAGAGGTGGGGAGAAGAAACTGTCTTCCTGCCTTCCAGGTCCTGTCAGACTGCACAGCAGCAGATAGGTCCAGTTCCCCGCTCTCACACTCTGCATGCTAGGAATCTGTCTCCAGAGGTCCAAGCACCTCCTTAGCAGTCAGCTCAGCTCTAGGGTGCTCCCTACTGCGAGGTCCCAGGTTCAGTTACCACGCCCATTCCCTTTGTTCTTTCCAGCCGTAGGTATGGCAGTTGCTTCCTGAAGTTACTAACCTATAGGTTAGTGCTGCTTCCGCCACTTACTCTTTCAGCCCTCCAATACCCTGTGTCCTCATTTCCCTATGTTGAATCACCTCTATTTGAAATATTAGCATGGAATTTATTTTCTGATTGGACCCTGACTGATATGGTACTTGGTAAGGAGTGGTTCCCAGAAAATAAACCCTAAGAATGGAATCTGGGATTGGGTTGCTTACCTCTTTGATCCTGGACAGTGATGACCTCATGCCTCCCTCCAATGCATTCTCTACACAGCAGCTACTATGATTTTTATAGAATGTCTTGTTGTCACCTCCATGGCTCACCACTGCCATCAGGAGAATGGGTGTACTAGGCTCTCAGGGTTCTAGAGCCACAGTTTCTCCCTCTAGCTTCTCTCCTTACCACTACTTCCTCCTCCCTCCTGCTCCGCGCTCTAACCACTCTGAACTCCTTTTCCTTTCAGAACCACTATGTGTCTGTCACTCCCTCCACAATGCTGTTTCCCCAGCCTCTTATCTTATGCTCCTATCCTCTGTTTACTCAGTTATCTCTTACTTAGCTTAGATAGCACCTTCTCCAAGAAGTCTTCCCAGATCTGCATGCAGCCTAACTTCATCCATTATAGCAGTAATGATATTATTAACTCTTTGTACTTACTCTGTCTTTCCCACAAAACCGTGAGTTATGGGAAGACAGTACTATGTTTATCTTACAGTTTTAATCCCATATAAGTTTTCAGTACTACTTTGCTGAATGAATGAATGAATGAATGAATGAATGAATGAATCCATCCATCCATGAGAAGGCATAGATAAATTCCTAGTAAGGGAGATTTGAGGAGTCTTCTTTAAAAAGGTAGAATTTTATACTGGGCTGTTAGACCCAGCACTGTAGAAATTTTACAGAAAATTTCATCCTCAGCTTCCAGGGACTCCCTAAGAGCACAAGTAAAAAGATTTATTTTTTTTTAGGGGTATCCGAATTATCAAGCAACTCTTGAAAAGTAAAATTCTTGGGAATAAAACTTATATCTTTGGGATTTATCTTTAGGCAACCATATAGATAAAAGTTATATAAATGTCTAATGACTATGTTGTTCTGTACACCTGAAAATAATAAAAAAGATAATGAATGTGTACAATCTAGTCTGCAAATTAAAAAATAATCATTATTCTTATTAAAAAAAGAGAAGAAAAAGAAATATAGTAACTAAACTCCCTTGGGTGTTTATCAGCCCTCTTCCCTTTCAGAAGGTCTAGCCGGCTTCCCACATCTGTTCAAAAGTAAAATATGTACTGACATCCCAATAAACTTACTTTATTGCTTTCCCTTCAAAAAACTCACACACACCACATTTTAGAAACTGCTTTAAACCAAGTATGTTATAAATCTAAACATTACTTTCAGAACTCAGTCAATGGAAAGAGAAATGCTTCAATAAGGTAAAAATCTTTATATTGATCTCTCTCTATATATATATTTACTACATAAATTACAGATGTGGGTACATATTTGGAACTTCTTCTTCCCCTACCCCAAAGGGTTGAAATAATAAGAGAAATGACGAAGTTTTCTTATAGTTTTGTAACTTTAAGGGTAAAAGTAACAGATCTATGTGAATTGTACTTCTCAACATTCATCTCTTATGCTTTAAATTTAATTATGATGAAATAGGTCAAAAGCCTCTAGGGTAAAATTTTTAATGCTTCTTGGCCATTTAATAGACTTATTGCTGCTGAGTAAGCATCGTAACATTTTGTAGTTCAAAGGTTTTAGTACTTAGGAATTTGGTTAATGATTTCCTTTTATCCTTGATCTCTTGGTAGCAACAATATATTTAACACAAATCAATGATGGCACATATTTCTTCCTCCTTATTTATTCTCAGGTAATTATATTAATACTATTCTTGGCAGGATGTTAAAATAGGACAGCAGAATAAAAAGAGAAGTCATTATCTAAAGTTGTTTAGCTTTTCAAAATAGTAAAAAAATGTGCCAAAAAAATGGAAAATGGGCACAATTTTCTATCTCTGGACTTTGACAATGAATCAAATGCCTGGCCTGCCCCTTTTTCTCCCAGACTTCTATCCGCACCCCAAGATCCTTAGTAAACTTGCAACTGTCCATCTAAATGGGCTTGCTATACATGAATCTCCGACTCAATTCCCTCTGTCACAACCCAAGAAATCCATTCAGAACAATAATTCCCAAATTACTTCTCTTGCGAGTTTTAGTTAAATCTTAACTATCTCACTCTTGGCATGACATAGTGCTTCTTTGCTTCTGTCTTTTCAAAAAAATAAATAAATAAATAAAGGAAAAGGAACAGAAACATAGCTGCAGAGCATACAAAGACCCAGGAAGGAATGGGAATACACCCTTCCTGAGAACTGACAGCTAAAAAAGTGAAAGTAAAAAAGTTTAGGCCACGGTGGAAGGGCTCTCAAGCCTCGAGCCTCAAGCCTCGGCTAGGCTTGAGTCACAGTTCTGCTGTTTCTCTTTTACCTCATCACATTATTTGCCTCTTTGTTTTTGCCTTTGTCTCCTCATCTATAAAATAATCATAACATTAACACCTGCCTCATGAGATTGTCATGAGGATGAAACGAGATAACTTATGCTAAATGTTTAGAACAGCACCCACAGTGTGCACTCAATAAGCGTTACCCATTATAATTTTCTTTGTGGCCTAAAAAGGCCAGTTTGTTCACACAAATTAAAGAATAGTAGAAAAAAATCAGTAAGAAACAAGAGGTATGAGAGAAGAAAAATAGCAAGAAGATGGGCATAAAGCAGAGAAGCACTTTAGGTGTAATGAGAAATGACACTGAACAGGGATGCGCGACAGACCCTTGGGTAGGGAGGAAATTAGGCCAAAATGGAGAGAAATCTAAAGGTGACAGGAGCACTGACATCAAAATAGCTTCAGGGCACTGCCACAGAGTCTTTAGACCCGAAAGGGCTGTCCTCTTCTGTTAGGCCAGGGTTTTCTACTAGTGCTCCCCCAAAGCCCACGGGGTTCCACAGAGTCCCCCCGCAGGAGCCTCTGTCAGTATGGGGAGGAGAGAGTCTCACCATCGCCTCTGAGCCATCAACTGCAATAGCTCAGATACAGCAGCTCCATTTTTAACTGCTGTATTTACTCCCCATTTAAAGTATAATTTCCTTTGACTAAAAGGTTTTACTTCTAAATAAAAAAAAAAAAAGGAAATAATAAAAGCACAGGAGGTCCCTAATCAAGTCAAACACTCTCATTTAGCAGATTGAGAAACTGGGGTCCAGAGAGGGGAAGTGACCTTTTCTAAGCTCGCACAGCATCTACATCGCAGAAGCAGGAAGGAGTCATTTCCCGCCTTACAGGCCCGAATCCTGTCTCCTTTTCTGGGTGTGTGGTACTCACTCCTCCCCCATAACAACACTCACCTATATGGGTGCTCATGGACTGCAGCCAAGTCAACCTTATACTTCCCAAACTCAAACTTGACACCACCGTCCCCACCTTTCCTCTTTGTGTTTACTCTATCAAATACCAAATCAAATATCAAATTTTTTAAGATGTGGCTCAAATCCCCTTCGTGGCTGCTTTTTTAACTTTCTTTCATTCCCAATTCCTCCTAAACGAACCCTTAACCCTACTGAATATTTTTCAACTTCACTCAGAGTACTTACAAGATAGTTTTAGATGTGTATCTCTTCTCCTATGGTCACTGACTAGACCATAAACTCCTTGAGATCAGTATCAAATCTCATTATTATGCCTTTTTGTGTCTCTAATCCAGAGCTGTGTGCCTCATGCTCAAGAAGCACTGCACATATATTTTTAAATAGTTCAAATTCTTCTGAGTACAGAAGCAACATAAAAATGCAGAGTAGAAAATAAAAGGCTCTTATAAACCCATCCTTCAGAGCTAACTACTGTGGCATGCTGTATAGTCTCCTAGACTTATTTCTATGAATATATAATGCACACACACAGAAAAAAATAATTTCAATGGATGTTATAAGTTCAACTTTCTTTTGCCTAAAAAAATTTAATGTAATATGTCATTTCTTTATACAAATGTCATATTTTACTTGATCATTTTCCTATTAACAGATATTCACACTCTTTCTAATTGTTCTATGGCAAAAAATACATCAGATGTCTATTATATATATGTGGAAATATTATGTAGGAATTTCTAGAAATTGATACATATTTAAAACATTGGCAAACATGCCTAATATCCTTCCTTCCAAAATATTGTATTAATTTTAATTAATCCTGCATCCCTAGTGTAAAAGATTACCTTTTTCTTATCCAATTCTGGGTATTATCAATCACACTAATCTCTGCCAATCTGATAAGTGAAAAACAGCATATTATTAAAATGTGCATTTCTTAGGTCTTTAATGAGGTTGATCGTCTTTGCATATGGCGGTCAAGGAATTTAAATTTTTTCAATAACGTCAAAATATTATCTTCTCATGCAAGAGTTGGAGATGAGAAGTTGTTTTTCTTGTAACCTAACATATTGATACTTGGTGAGGACATTCTCTGAAACTATTTCCACCAAGTAGATGAAACTGGGCCAGTATTTTCAGGCTACGGCTATGTTATTTAGTCCAGTGAATTGAGATACAGGAAAAATTTAACTCCGGCACTATTATGCATCATAGAGTATTTTGGAAGAAGATAGTCAGCTCCATATTTCCAACATAAATGCTTACGATTTTTTAAAAAGTTAATTTATGACAGGGACTTCTATACTGTTGAGTTCTTATGGTTCTCTAAGTCCTGCTAAAGAAACACCAGTTTTCCTGCTTTCACAAAGTCAGTCGAAGTTAAGCAACAAGTCAGACAGCACTGAAATATGTATATGACAGATTCTTAAATGTAAAGGTCAAACAATCAAAGTGAAGCTGATCTTCTGCTTCAATGACTTTTTGCAAAAGGATCATAAACTGACAAAGGAAGTGAGAATAGCAAGATCAGAGAAAAGCTTTGACCAGCTTCTTTCAAAGTCACTTCTCAGTTGGAGGGGAAAGGAGACCCGTTGTTAAATCTAAAATAAAGGAAGACATTGATGGGTAATCCCTCTGTTGCTGAAAGGAATAGATAAACTGATGAAGCCCCTAATTACAAAGGAGAGTGGAGTGCTCTTCCTATAAAAGCCCTTCTTTCCTAGCGTTTAATGTCCTAAAGCCTGTTAAGTCACCATTCTGCTCTGTTACCACTATTAAAATGTGCTCTTAGGAAGGAACAAAACAAAGCCCAGAGGGAAATATTTCAGCTGTGATTTTATTATGGGTGTGCATCAGTTTCTTTTCAGAGAATTCTCTAGAACCTTCAATGAGTCAAGTGAGACCTAAGATACAAACCTAGTTACCACCAAACAAAAAATATCATTCTGTCATTGTTTTATAAAATTGAGCAATATAGCACTAAATACGAGGTCAGACAATTAAGTTCACAAACTCATCCTAGAAAAAGTGCTACACACCTCATTGCTGAATATCACTACATTCACCTTCGAAGCACCCCCCCTTGGGAAGCTATGCACTGACGCTAGTGCCTAGTCTACCCTTCAAAGCAATTTTGGAACTCTTTCTGGAATGGCCATCAGAGCTGTCATCATATTACCCTTGATGTCCCGAATATCATCAAAATGTCTTCCTTTCAATATTTCATTTATTTTCAAATAAAGAAAGAAATCCTTGGGGGCCAGATCAGGTGAGTAGGGAAGGTGTTCCAATCCAGTTATTTGTTTCCTGGCTAAAAACTCCTTCACAGGCAGTGCCATGTGAGCTGGTGCATTGTCATGATGCAAGAGCCATAAGTTGTTGGCAAAAAGTTCAGGTCTTTTTCATGCAGCCTTTTCAACACTTCCAAATAGTAAACTTGGTTAACTATTTGTCTAGTTGGTACAAATTCAGAATGGATAATCTCTCTGATATCAAAAAAGGTTAGCAATATTGTTGCAACAAGTTTGCAAACTTAATTGTCAGACCTCATACATCATGAGATGGCTCTTTTGCCAAGAAATCTTAGGAATGTAGCTCAGTATCATCGACCAGACATGAGCCTTACAAATGCCTTTTAAGCCAGGTTAAGACACACCCTACTACACTCATACAACAACCATTTAGCATGTCACCACTTTGCCTTCTTAGACGGCATGCTGGGTGACTCTTGTTGCTGGCTAAGGCATGGCCAGTGTCACAAAGTTAAACAAGATGAACAAGAATGGACACCAACACAATGGCAGCCGGAAGTGATGTCTGCTATGGAAAAAACTATTCACCAGCATAAAACTAGCTCAAGAAGCTCTTCCAGTGTAAGAAATGTAAGTAATCAATTAATTCATCATTTATTGAGACATACATAATAAAGCACTATACTATGCTCTGGGATAAGGGACTAGGAAAAAAACACAAATATAGCTGAGTTTGGGTGCTTACCTCCAAGGAGTGTACCATCTCAAAAGGAAGGCAGACAAGCCCTCAGTAATAGGGACAAATGGGAATAACAGAGCAAACTGAAGAGAGAGATTGATAATGGGTTAAAGAAGAAGAAAGCAGCTAATCTTCAAATTCCAACTTGAAATACAGTGATGGGCTAAATGAAGGGAACCACTGAATGGGCTGAAACTAACAACTAAAACACGGTTGAATAGGATTTCCTCAGGTTACACCCACTAATGCCTTCCTATCACTACCCACCAGTCACAATACTCAGTAAAGTAGCAACTTGGATTCTTCCACTGCAGGCCCAGCTCAATGGAATTCAAGGGGAAAAAGGCACCCAGTCAATGTGCTCTGAACAATTTAAGACACCTGCTAAATGGTCCATATTAGAATTACAGACATTAGGAGAGGGAAAAGCAATACTTAATAGGGTTTGTGTATGGACTTTGTATTCACTACCGAAAATAAATTTCAGGGATAAACCGGACTGGATTAAGAGAGAAATAGTACCTAAAGTCTATGTACCTCTTGAGAAAATCACTTCTTGTTTAAGAGATTTGACTTGACTGTTTTGGTTCCTCCAGCTGAGAGTTCCATTTGAGGTGGTCTGGTCAACGAAAATTGTTAGTTCTTTGAGGTTTTAGTTCCTGTTTCTTTCATTTCTAGGTATCCCCAGGAGCACCTAGCACAGAGTAGGCACTAAAATATTTGAGAGGATAAGAAGAAAAATTAGGCATCAGCTAGCATTCCCTGGACTCTACCCTCAGCTGTTGGGGGCATAGCAAGGAGCATAGACATCTGTGAGGCATGAGTGCTGAGTGCAAATAATAAACACATGGCGTGAGCCTCCAAGCACCATAACCACCCTCACCCAAGAGCGCTGATTCTATCATTCGGGTAGAAACAACTGGGTCCAGTATCCCAATGAAGACTAAGGTATTGAAAGTGTAGTGTTGGCCTCTCATTTACTATGGATAGCACCAGTGTCAGTTAGAGAAGACTACCCACTGTTGAAATACACTTCAAAATATATAATGGCTCAAACACCTCAGAAATTTGTGTCTTGCTCCCAAGATGGGGAATGGATACTCCTCTTCTTCACACAGAAACAGATTCAGGCTGCCAGGCTCTGCCATCTTTATCATGGTCATTCTAATGGCTAGAACTCAGTCAGCTGGCCACATCTAAGTGCAAGGAAATCTGGAAAATGTATTCTCGCTGTGGGCTCAGGAAGAGAAAAACGTGGACATTGGTAAATAGACAACAGCCTCTGCCATTGTATGTTATGGCTTTTCCTTCCTCTTCTAAGCTTGCCTTTGTTGTGTTTATATGTGTGTGTGTGTGTGTGTGTGTGTGTGTGTGTGTGTGTATGAAAGGAAAAAACTATATTAAAATTGTAATACTTATTGAAAGTAAAATTGATCATTCCCAAAAACATCTTTTGAGTGAACGTCATACCACACATTGCTATTGTAATTCAATTCAACTTCGAAAAGTAATACATAGATACATCTCTTAAAATATGTATATATTTTTGGCACCCCCAGATACATACACACACACACAAACACAGAGTGCCAAAAAAAAGGTATACACATTTTTATAAAGGTGTCACTTTGGTCAACATTGCTCAAGCAGTAGTTCGCCATAATCAGAAGTGTCTGGACGCTGATGGTAACCACTTTGGGCACCTCTTGTAATTGCAGAAGTCAAACATGACTTGTATTCATCTTTTGTTATAGGTATATATTGAGTATTACAATTTTAATAGTTTTCCTTCCTTAAAATGTGTATACATTTTTTTTTGGCACTCTCTCTATCTCTCTCATATATACATTTAGTTAGTTATTGTTGTTTTTTTTCTGTATAGTAATATATACATGTTTTCTACATAGTAAACTATTGATCCTATGTATATAATAAATGCCAGGGACCTGCACACCAAGATGGATGACCCGTTATTTCTGAGTGAAAGGGAGTAATCTGATATTAGGGCCCAGATGAAGCAGCTCATGAAGAACCTTTGCTTAGCTTCCTCCAAGACAGAGTCACCTGCGGACAAGAGAGATAAATTCTCCACTGTCTACACTTCCCTTAGGGTTGTTATCAGGATTCACCCAAATGATACACTCATGAGGGGTTCATCTCCAAGCTAGCAAATACTAACTAGTACAGCATATGATTTCCCTCAGAAAAGGACTAAAATGCTAAATATTTCTTTGAGACCGTCAATGATGCCATTTCCTGGCTAAGAACCATCGTGTCTTAGACTTGGCACTTTTATCACCGGCACTAGGAGTTGGCTTCCTTCTCAGAGCAATACTTCACAAAGCATATTTCATTTCAAAGGCATTTTACACATTGAACATTGGGTAGAAAGAATGCTGTGTGGAATGTGGACACCTGGCAATGGGCTAACACACTCCTAGGTTAGTTACCCTCACCTGCCTCCCAAAGCACGTGACTGAAAACCATGCCTCAGCAAAATGACAAACCAGCATACGTCATGAACTATCTCAGCTGTTAAATCACTGACATGCAAATCCTCCACCTCAGACAAATATACTACATTATACCCTCTTTTGGCAATGTATAGATGTGATTTATCTTGCTATTCTCCACAATGCCTTGTATATGCCACCATTCAATAAACATTTGCTGAATAAATATAGTCAATATATTATTTGTCATTGACAGGTCCTCTGCATGTGTCCGCATAAGGGCTGTCAGTCCTGAGGACCAACACTCAGCTGTATGACTCATTCTATGCACAACCTTGCTAATAGGTGTGGGGGAAGCACTTTCTGACTGTGACAGTGACAATACTCAAGGTGACTATGATGGCACAATTAGTCACAATAAAAGACTGGGCTATTTCATGTCTGTGGGTCCAATCAGTCACCATAAGATGTGCAAGACCCTAGGCCCTAATGTGGTTCCCTCACCCCTTGGCACTATTCCTATCTCGCACCTGTTTTAATTTTCTCCGCAGCTTGTATCACCATCTCACATATTTAACTTTGTTGTGTGCCTGTCTCTCCCACTAGAAACTCTGTGAGGGCAGGAAATTATATCCATGTTGTCCCATACCCCAAATAGTGGTACGTTAGAAGTGCTCAGTAGACATCTATGGAAGGAATGGGTGAAATAAATATTTGGATTCCTTCCTCTACATCTGAAGATTCTGGCCACAAAAGAAATTATCCCTGCAATGCCCCAGCATATTCACATTTTTTGACATAGTCAGAACATCCCAAAAAGAGATCTCCAAAACAAACCACTCTTTGTCATAAAGCAGAGTTTCTAGAAACTCAAGTAATTGTCATGCCATCTTAAAGTCCCCAAATAAACTGAGAATGGAAAGAATCTTCAGGAGTGGCAGTTTTTGGCAGCCGTTCACCAAACAAGTACCACATGTGCAGGCCTGGCTCGCTTCCATCCCTGGCTCCCTCTCCAAGCCTGAGTCCTGCCCATGGAACTGGCACCAGCACTTGAGGCATGAAGCCAGACAGGAAGATGGGAAATTCCTTCAAACTGCTTCAGAAACAAATCTGACTGAGTCCCACATGAATAAAATGATCAGATCCTAGATCCAGCTCTACCCATGGGAAGTAGCCAAATTTCATTGAAAGGGAAAATAAATGTTTCAAGTTAAAATTCTCAGCTTTCCAAAAGTGGCCATGTACCTGATAAATTACTTTAAAGTTTAAAAAAATAAAATCACTGAATGTTATGGAAATTAGTATGAGGTTCCTCAAAAAATTACAAATTATCATATAATCCAATAATTCCACTTTTGGGTATCTGAAGAAAATTAAAATACTTACTTGAAAAGATATATGATATACACCCCCCTGTGTTCATTGCAGTATTATTTATGATAGCCAAAGTGTGGAAACAAGCTAAGTGTCCATCGATGGATGAATCGATAAAGGATACAGAGAGAGAGAGATTGATTTAGCCATAAAAAAGAAGGAAACCTTGCCATTCGTGACAACATAGATGGACTTTGAGGGTTCTATGCAAGTGAAATAAGTCAGACAGAGAAAGGCAAATTCTGCATGACTTCACGTGTATGTGGAATCTAAAATGAAATAGAAAACAAAACAAAAAACAAACAAACAAAGCCCCACCAAGCTCACAGATAATAAAGAACAGATTGGTGGTTGCCAGAGGTTGGGGAGGGGGTGTCATGGGGATGTACAGACAGCACGGTAACTGTAGTTAACAATACTGTACTGCATATTTGGAAGTTGATAAGAAACTAGATCTTAAAAGTTCTTACCTCAAGAAAAAAATATTTGTAACTATAGTGATAGATGAAAATCAGGTTTGTGGTAATCATTTTGCAAAATATACAAATATTGAGTCATTATGTTGTACATGTGAAACCAATATGTTATATGTCAATTAGTTTTCAATAATAAAAAGTCTTCAAAATTCTATTGAGAGACATAAACACAAGTAGATGGAAAACTCAAGAAAAAAGAAATCACTGAAATGTTATTAATTTGCAAAGCTATTGCTTACTTGATGGAATTTTAAAATCCAAGTTTAATTTAATTTTTTGCACATGGAGAACAGTGTCTTTTGGCAACAATGGTCCATCCCTGTTCATTCATTCTTCTGTTGACTCTAAAACAGTCAATCATACTCCCAAAGGAATGGTAAGAGGCTAACACTTTGAGAATGCACAACACAAAAAATATTTTACATATCAAAAGGTTTAACATACTGGACATTTTACACATCAGAAGTTTTTAGAATAGTAAACATCAGGATCTAACAATTCATGGAAGAATGACAAAGTTTTTAAATCCTGTAGAATAGAGTTGTTCTAACAGCTTCCACCATACTTTTCAAACTTTCCACTGAGATTTTAGGTTTGCTTCAAGCTTTTTTTTGTTTTCCTCAGTAAATACTGTCCCAGTCAACCCACTAGCCAGCCAGTATGTATTATGTGTTAAACCCAGGGCTAGGCATAGGGAATACTGAGACAAAGATAGAACTTTCATTGTGAGTTAGTGGGTTCATTAGCAAAATACAAAGTCTGGCCTGGATGATAGCTAAGATCATTTCCAGTTAATTTGCTTTGTTTTGACAGAACAACTTCGCACAACCATAAAATTTTACAGACATCAGGTTCAAGCAGGCAGTAACATAGCAATGAAATCTCAAAGTAGTTTGATTAAGTGGAGAATTCTTGATGCCTGGTTTTAATATTTGATGTTCTAAAACTTACACATCTTCAGAGCTTATTAATTTCCTAGAGACATTTTCCTCTTAATCTTATTTGCAGATCACCTGGGTTCTCTGCTTTTCCATTTTCCTACTTGTCTCTTGAAGTAAAAGTAAGAGAGAGAAAAATGATACAAATTATACAAAACTATACAATAAATAATGAGAACATATTTCTTTCCCAGACTTAAGCCCCCAAATGTCAGCTTGCACAGTATCCTGCAGCATAATCAAAGGCAGAGAAAAGCTCTCCTCCCTTAGTGAAACAGAAATGCAACAAGTCCAACCCCACCAACTGAGGAACGGGGCATGATCACAATGTCACACACTCTTTCCAGAACTCACTCCAACTTGGCTCTGACCCTCAACTAAGCAGTTCAGTTGTTTTAGTCCCATTGCTTTCTGTTAATGGGCTCTAAAACGCCCGTATGTATTCTCTTTGTGCAAATTGACATCACAGAAACCACAAAAACTTTTTTGCATTTAGAATAAAACCAAAATACCAGAAATTTGAACATGAAATGATGCTAAATTTTCAGCAACAGTGACAGCCTGTGTACGAACTACAAATCACAATTCCGTTAATTTATCTTTAAAGAATGGCACTGTCCAGAGAGAAATGTTATTCTAATAGACGATCGCCACTCTCCACATCAGCCTAACTGCAGCTATGTTTAACTCTAAGACACTGGAAGGATGCAAAACAAAACTGCTTCCAACAGTGGCTCATCGAAATTTGGGGGAATGTGGAATAGGTCTTCAGAGTTTCTGGGATATCCTAAAATAGCTTCATTTCCTCTTGGGCATCATCCGTATAATCGATTCTACCTCCAAATGTACTCTGCAATCTGACTTATCACCACAGAGATTTGTAGCCAAGGCACTTATTACAGAGTTGTTAAGTTACGGCTCACTCTGTGGTGGATACCTTACTTAGACTTGGAAAAGAGATGTATGGACTACTTCAAAGTTGCCTGTCATCACACACAGCAAGAATAAACATAATCTGGCCCTCATTTTCACTTCAATAGAGCTTTTTCTGCAGTAAACCTGTTCAGGCAATTAAAATCAATTAAAACCTGTTCAGGCAATTAAAATCAAAGTTCCGCGTCCTAAGCCTTTATATTCCTATCCTTTGCTCTTCAGAGAAAGAAGGGAATTAGGTAAACAAAACCTGAATTTGAAATCTGAATTCAAATTGCCTGGGGCTACTTCATACTTCAGTAAATAAGTTCAGCATAAACCAATATATATCTCATATATATGCAAAACCTGTTTTTATAAAGTATTCACCTACCTTTAACCCCGGCTTTTATTAGGACTGCACTTTATGGAAAACTCCACACATGAGGCGCCTTTCCTCCTAGCACGTCAAGGTCCTTATGAAGGAGCAGAACTTTCTAAACAGGAAACCAAAGCCCAGAAAGGCGGGACCATTTTCCTCAGTGACACCAGAACCCCAAATTCCTGGCATTCTCCAGCCATAAATTCAAGGCTCACATCATATGCCACATGCTTTTCATGTGGAGTTGGGTCTGTTCAGTGAATTTAATGTGAAACTTAAAATTCTTTTTTGCAATTTGATCAAAGTGACAAATATGAAAGAATATAAAAATTTGACATGACAATGGTAGTACCCACCCTTCTGAAAGACTACCCTTCTACTTCACACTTTGACTTTCATGTATTCTAGAACTATCTTCAGCAAGGTCAATGAGATGACTTTCTAGAAAAGCCCAGGCTTCTGACTTTCCAAATACACAAATCTGAATGCAACAGGTCATCTAACACAGATATTTACATCATTTCACCATCACAGATTTACTGTTGAGAGAAATAAACAAGGCTCCAGTGAGAAATGAATTTGCACATGAATACAAAAATGTATTTAGTATTTAATATCTACTTTCCAAAAAAGAAATCTATATTTTACTAAGAGCCATGAAACCCTTGACATATTCTTTGCATCACTCCCCACCTGAACCACAAACTAATCATGAAACAGCTGAATGGTGATGTAGGCTCTGATTCAAACTTCCTATATGATGTCACTTTTCCAGATGGCACCTGAGGCTGTCAGGTGCTTCTTATGTTGGTAAATACTCAAGGACATTACGTTAGGCTTCCCCTTTCCCGTACAAACACTAACATCAGAAAGCCACTGCTGGCTGTTTTGGAAGCACACTTCTTTTTCTTATGATGGAAACTCTTCCATATGCCTGGGAAATAAGAGTTAATGTTGTTCATTACCCAAGAGAAGCAAGTACCGTATTTGGCTGTGTATAATGCGCTCCCATGTATAATTCACACCCACGTTTTTGGACCAAAGTTTCAGGAAAGAAACAATCTTTTGTTTTAATTTTTCAATTCAAATTTTTATTTGTTTACATTTAGGCACTTGTTTTTTGTATTATAAAGGAATTTTAGCATTTATTTTTTAACATATTATGGTACAAGAAATTTTATGTAACAAATAGTTGCAAAACACAAGAACAAGGCAAGGTACAAGAAATTTTATGTACCGGTAACAAATTTATGATATTTATACATCATAGAAAGCCAAAAACTCTTCATCGTTACAAATTTGTCATTAAGTTTAACAAAACAGATTTTTGTATTCCAGGATATTATTTTGCATACGGATATTGTTATTGATTTCTAGAGTTACACTTTTAATTCATAAGCATAAATAAATGAATTAAAAATATTTCTATAGATACAGAATTAATACTACCCATCCTTATTTTTTCCTCACAAATTTGGGCAAACAGGGGTGCATTATACAATGCAAAATACAGTATTAGGAATGGTGAACAAAGGATGAGTTACTGAGTTCAGCTCAAATGGATAAGACAAAATAAAGATTTCTCCCAAGGACACAGATAATCTAGTGGTTTTAAGTACCCATCTTTTAAAAATTTGCATAGTATTCAGTGATGGAAAACTGAGCAACACAGGCTAAGGCAGCATTATTCAGCTTTGAAAACTGCAGGATGCTTCCTTGTAAGATTTTGTTCAACTAACTACAAGATGAAAGAGATAAAAAAAAAACAAACAAACAAAAAAACATTTCTAGCTATGTAGTTAAGCAATCAACTGGATCTTGGGTTCAGAAATTAGTGGGAAATGCATGAGCCATTACTGAATTCCATTGGGGCAAGCAGGCTCTTCTTTGGATGGCTGAAATCTTCAAAAGTCAAGACTCTAATGAGTTACCACTGCATCTTGAATTTCCATACTGTGACCAGAAAAATAACACATTCAGTGAGTTGTTTTTCATTATAACAAGGAGCTACAGCAACCACTCATCCTGCTTCTACATCTGTTTTTCCCTTTTGAGGGCACTGCGTTTCAGAAAAAGAACGGCTATTTTACTTGGTTGCCCCTAAAATGCACATGTCTAGCATAGAAGGCGGTCTTCACAGCTCCTAAGCTTTAATTAATCATATACTTTTGGACAGCAGTGACACTGTTTAATGCGGCGGGGGGGATCTATTGCACAAACACCTAGCTCAAATTCTGGTTTTGCTACGTACTAGCTACAAAACCTGAAGCAGATCTCTCACACATAAAAATTTAAAAAATAAGGGAGCTAATTTATAAGGTCACCACTGATTCCATGTATGTGGCAAGAAATACAAAATATGAACATGGAACAGCAGTTCTCGATTTTTTTGGTCTTAGGACCCCTTTATATTCTTAGAAATTATTGAAGACTTCTAAGAGCTTATCTTGGGAAATTCTAGAAAACACAAGAATACAGACACACACATGCCAATAGCTGACTTGTGGTATATAGAAAATTCCACTATACACAATATGAGAAAATGGGAGTAAAAGAGTTAAATAGTGTCTTAGTACTATTATGAAAATTAATTTTGCTTCAGGCTCCTTAAAAGGGCTTCAGGAATCCTCAGACATCCTCGGATCACACTTTGAGAACCACTAGCCTAGAATATCCTACATCAGAAAGCAGGAAAGCTGTCAAAGGCTACTATACTAGAATCATATCAAAAGGATTCAGGAGTCAACACAGAGGGACCCTCACTGGTCAAAGGTGGTACAATTTTAGTATCACTAAGAATAAATGCAATGGATTGAAACACCAATATTTTAAAATTCATGAATTCTTAATGAATAACACACCTTTCCCTCCTTGCCTCCATCTCTGCCTGTCTGTCTCTGTCTGTCTCTCTCAATGGTTACTTTTGGAGAATATTACTAATTAGATGGTCAGTGGAGTCAACTATTTTGAAAATTGGTAAAGAAAGAGAAAGAATGAAGTATTTTTACTGCCTTTCCTACATGAACCTCCGGATAATCAAATAGCTTAGTTTCTTTTCATACAAGTTCTCTGGGTAACAAACGAAGAAATGATTGAAATAAAAATTTGAACCCCTAATGAAATGATGGATTTAGGCAGCAACAGTTACCATTGACTATGAACATATCACACACATAGACACAGGAAACTGATGTTAATTTAAGTGCCTCCTGATGGGAGTACACAACACACTCTGAAATTATTCTTGCCAAAAAAATAGAAGCAGAATTTGACCTAGCCTGTAGATGTAACTAGGTCACAAGAAATACAGGGGCCAAAGGAACATTTAACTCCATGGTAGGCAATCAGTAAAATCCAGCTGATGGAAAACTTTGCAGAATAAATGATCCAGTGTGGCAATAAATTGCAAGGAAAATATAGTGAAGGATGAACCTATAGATTAAAAGAGACTCAAGAGGCATATCAACCACTGAAAACAAAAATGGGGAAAACATGATTTTGAACACTGATTAGATATTCCATGTTTGATTATATTAGGAAAGGTTTTAAAGTCTGATAATGATATTACAGTATTAAAAGAAAAAGAGTCCTTATCTTTCAGAGATGTGTCCAGAAATACTAATGAAATAAGAGCATGTCAGGGATTTGCTTTTAAATAATCCGGGGTGGGGAGAGGAGATTGGGGTTTCCATCAAGCAAGATTGGCCTTAAATTGATCGTTGTTGCAGCTGGGAGAAAGGCACATGGGGTTTCCTTCCATATAAAACAAAAATGGGAGCAGCTGTGCAAATGTCCCCTTGTCTTCTCCAGCAAGTCTGTGCAACGCCCAAAGGGCAGAACCTGCGTGCTCTGGAGCCCAACACTCAGTGCATGGGGCACTGGGTCCATGATTCAGGCCGCAGACCTGCAAAGCTGACCTGCGATGGGGCAGGATCAGCACAGATGTCCTGAGCCAGCTGTCTCTGAACCTGAGACATCTTTCCAACAGAGCAGCAAACAAAATCCTATTGGCAGTATGATCATAACCAAGAAACACCCACAAAAACTCAACACAGAAAAAGGTGTAAAACACTCTTCACAGATAAAAAAATACATGCTCATGACCTTCTCCTGGGTATAGGGATTATGGGAGTTTGCATTTCTCTACTTATTTCTTTGAATTTTCCAAATTTTCTGTAATTACTATATTGTTTTACATATAGGGGGAACCTAATACACTTTATTTTTAAAATCATATATGCTATCAAAGCTATTTTTGTATAATAATATTTTATTTGTTATATTTCTATGATCCTTTCTATGGCTTGGATAGAGGAAGAATGTTATAATATGGAAGAAAATATTGAAAACTATCATTGAGGAATTTTTTAATTGAATTATGAAAGCAATGTAAGAACAGTCTTTCATATTTGGGGAGGAGAGAATATCCTTCATTATTTTTTCCTATACAAATAGAGGAGAATTGCTATTTTATAAAATCACATTTGGATAACGAAGCTCATGGAGATGTGTAAGGGTTCCTCTAAAACCTCAGTTTCAGGAAGCTGGGGGCAAACAGGGAGTGAAGGGGCTTCTGTCCGGATACTGGACAGATCTGGATGCATCTACCCAGCTACTCGGTTCACCACCACCTCCAGCCCCACCATCCCCATCTCCTGCTCCCTTCCATCAGCCCAAGGAAGAGAAAGGAAAGTTTAGTTTAATGCCAAGATTCCACACCTGGTGACTCCATATTCTCTAAAGGAATTTGTGTCCCACAAACAAAAGTGGATTGTTGTTTTTCTCCAGAGAAAAATGTTCCTTTCAGCTAAAGATACTCACGGAACTAAGCAACCACTTAGAATCCTATGCTAGCTTCAATTATTTTACTTAGAAAATAAATGAAAGAATATGTGCACCAGTGACTGTTAACAATGAACGTGAAAAAAAAATGTTGAAATTTGGCATGGATAATTGTTATGTTTTCCACACGGGTCTAATTAAACTTGGTTTAGACTGTATGTTGCCTTTTTTTTTTTAACCCTGCTGTTAAACAAACAAACAATAACAAGAAAAAAATAGCTGAAACTGCCACTTCTGTGCTCTATATATATTGTGGGAGGCTGCACGCAAAGTGAGGGGAAAAGTCAAAATGACTCAATACGCCTATATGGCAGAGTAACCTTGTAGCTAAGAGTGTGAGCTTTGGACCAGGTTAAAATCACTGATCTGCCATTTATTTGCTGTGTGACGTTAGGCAAGTGGAACAACCTCTCTGGCAGAGCGGGCGTGTCAGAGGGTTGTTGTAATAACTGAGACGAGAAGTAGAAAATGCTTAGGACAGAGCTTAACACTCACATGCTCTATAAATGCTACCTACTCTTGTGTGTTATAACCTAACACACCTTTTTTCTACTCTCACCCCCTTTTCCTTTTTTCACCCAAGAAACAAAGACTTTACAAACTACAAAGTTTTCAGTCTTATCAGTGACTACTGTAATCTATTCTAAACCTTGACTTTTCTATTTCCCCAGAGCAGAAATAAACTGATTTGATGTATTTGCACCCAAGCTGAAGTGCATGTAATGAGATAAATCTTTTATTCAAGGGACTTCTTGGAAAATAAATAGTATTTATGTGTGCCAGTTAAGGTAGAACGTGAGGGCTCCTCCAGGTCCCACAGCTGCCCTGGTGTGGGGAGAACTTTGATATTCAAGTGAGAAATAGGAAGTAGGGATAGATCAGCCTGGTTGAAGATTGCAAAGGTCAAACCACGACTCTTCAAGTCTTCCCTAAAGCCTATTTGATGGGGTGAGATTTCCCCATGGAAATGGGTGTGGGGAGAAATCCTTCATTCAGAATGTACATGAGTGACAGAGACAGCTCTTTAGAGCTCAGAAGCTCAGCGGCAGAGGGAGGCGTGAGGAACATGTGAAACCACCAGAAAGTTTGGGATTGAGCCAAGTTTAAAAATGTCCAAAGGGCAGGGAAAACCAGCTGATATTCAGTTACCAAGATGAAAGATTGATAGTGTGAGGAAAGGAAGCAAAGTTTCTCAAAGATCGGAGATTCCATGGGAACCTAAGATTCATGGTCAAGGGTCATTTGACAAAGGGTGGTCCTGGGTCATACTGCATCGTAATGACTTACTAGGCTCTAAGGAATCGCTGGGGACACCAGAGAGCAGGAGGGCTTACAGGACCTGGTTGTTTCTCCAGGGCTTGGGTCCTGGTGGGCAGCTCCACAGGGCAGACAGAGAGCAAGGTGGTTGAGATCCCTAACTCTGAAGCTCAACTGCCTGGTATGTAACTCAGCTTGCCATCTCTAGGCTCAAATTAAGTACTTGTTCTGTCTGCTCACACATCCATCCCTGAATTTTCCCTCTGCCCCAGTGCTCCTGGTTAGGGGTCACTAATAGATCTTCTCTATAAGCAAGGAAACACAGGACTTCTCTACAACATACAACACAATTATATCCTGGCTCCCATCTCAGTAATTTCAGAAAACATATTCTTAACCTGATCTCTGTGTGCATTCTTTTTCTATCATCATTGTGATGTCTTGCTTCCTCTCACTCTCACTTGCCTGCAACACACTCCTTACACAGATAAATCCTGAGCCCTGTCCCCAGGCCTACACAGCAATGTACTAGAACCCCACAGTTCCCACAAAGCGGAGAGGCCTTTCCGAGCCCAGCCTGTTCTATCTCACTCTGCCAGAAACATTCTCTAAGCAGTGACCCTTCATATTACATGAGGCTCTAATTATCCCTAGGACCCTAAACTCTCTTGGTCTTCCCAAGTACTGACCTGGAATTTAATTGAAAAGGACCAGATGCAGAAACCAACCATCAGAGAGGAGAGATGTCATAAAGTAACAGGGGGCCAAACCTCTAAATTTCATGCTATTCTTTGATGTTAACACCCGAAGTTAGGGCACCCTCCAGACACTATCCCTTTCCTCCTGTCATTACACACTCCTCCCTCAAGAGTGACTTTTCAGAGTCACACACCTGGTAAAAACCTGGTTCCAGAGCCAGAGGGCGACATACTGGTTCCAGTCTGCCAATACAAACAGTATGGCCCAGGGAAGGTCACCCAACTCCAGGCCTCAGCTTTCTTCTGTGTACAATTTTCAAGGCTGAGATGTGTTTCCTGCCAGCTATAATGCTCTATGATTCTAAGGCTCCCATTTATTTTTTGGCTGACCTAAGTATAGAGAACTACCATGATGAAAATCCTAAGGTTCAGGTTATATAGGCGATAAGTTCTTAATTTACAAACTTCTTCAATGTAGGGTCTTTCTGATCAGCCTCCTAGGCATAATAAAAACAGCTACCATTAACGGCCTACTACATGCCAGGCAGTGTTCTTGGCAATTTGCAAACTCAACTGAGACTTTCTAAAGGATGTTAATTAAGGAGGCGAGACCTGCTTGGCTACAAGTTCACCCAGCCCTCTCCTGTTCTGTTGAGCCCAAAAAGCAATACTTGGTGAACTCACAGCTCATCTCCCACTTTACACGCTTCACAACACCTAGTAAAGATGTACACAAGAGGACAGGATAAACTTATAAGCCACAAGAACACTCATATCTAGAATACACTTTAAGAAATGCTAAGTGCAAAGCGGTTGTTTAGTTATTTTGAGAGCAAGAAAAAAATGATCAAGGCAGGGCCAAAACTATTGCTTGGGTAAAATAGTCTAAAACAGCAGATGTCAAGGACAGGCAATGCTTACTGCAACTCTTCGTTCTCTTTCTTGGAGAAAAATGCAACAATCCTTAAAGGCCTGTACGACTCCAGAACAGGCCAGGGTCTAGAGGAACTTGCAGACTGTAAGTCTTGAGTTGGGCAAAGTGATTCTTGCCTTGGAAACAGCTTGAGGGGAAAAAAAATCCAAGGTTTCTCACAACCTTAACAATCTATAAATCTATCAAAGAGCTAACTTACCAAATTACACAAACAATAAACACGAGGAGCCAGATAGGAAAGATGTAGCATCGTGTTGGATTTGGACTTAGTGTGGGCCCTACTGGACAGTGAAAAATGGATGAGATATGGAGAAAGGGGAAGAGAGACATTGGGACAGGGCAAAGGAAAGACAAAATTAGGGGTGAATATAAACAGGTTCCTCGGGGGAGGGAAGAATAAGGAGACAGAGCTACTGAGAGCAGAGTGAGTGGCTGGTTGGCAGCAGAGCTGCTCTAGGCTGGAGAGCACCTCATTCTGCAGCAGATCTCTTGAGAGCCGAGAGACTTCTCCAGCTATTTCCTCATCATCTACAGCCTGAAAACAGGGACACTCTTGCCCCATGCTTTGTCATTTACCTAATCTTTTCAGAATTAGTAACGAATAGATGCTGTGTCTGGAAAGTTTCATGCTTGAATTCTTTATTTTCTTCCTTTTTCGCTTTCTTCTTTCTTTTTGTTTAGATTATAGACTTCTGCATCTTTGTTACTTGGTAAGATTTTTTTTTATCACAACCTTCGGATCTTTTGAGATTATGGGATTTAGCATTTTATTATAAAACCCAAGTGCTTATTTTTTTTCTTGTTGAGCCCTTGAAACCCTTTCCCTTCCTCTCTGAAGCATAAGGGACACTGGCCCCAGTGCCTTCCCATTCAGAGAAGTGTTTTTGAGCTCTCCGATGACTGCTTATAAACTACAGATTGGTGGGCTTGCTCGGCCTTAGTCACTGCCAAAGCATGACACATATTACAAATGACAACAGATGTCTGTAACATGGCGTCCTACTTCCCTTCCCTTCAAAGCTCATCGTAGTGAGAGCCACAAGGGATTCAGTTAAACCTGGCGTCCTCTTGAAGGTTTTGACTGCACCGCCAGTCACCTTCAGGAGCAACGTGACCATGTAAGGCAAAAAGAGTCCCAATCATTCCAACAACTGAAGAGTCTATGAACTCAAGAGGTTTAAATCATTTACATTTTCTATAGTAACACAGAGTGATTAAAGACACATTTTTCCTGATAAACTATCACTCTCAGGACACACTGCAAAAACAGTGAGCCTCACCTCTAATGACCCTTTCCTCCACTCCACCTGAGACACCCACCACCCAAACATCCCACCCTTTGACTAGAATATCCTCAGCTTGAGCCTCATTATCAAAACGCCCATCAATGAGATCAACCATTAGGGCCTCATCAGAAGTTTCATTTTACATCCCTTCTTACTCAGTGTTCTTTCTAAAGGCCATCATTTCCATAACACACTTTTCATAACACCCTTGTCAAATGCCAAACTTAACTCGCTCACCCTTTTGTCCGTCTCCTTCTGCCAAACCCCAGCTTTAGATGACGCCTACTGTCGCTCTGTCTGTGCCTACAGCTGAGAACCTGGACACTGGAGAAAGTTACATGCAGGCAGACAGTGTCATTCTACTACCTCCATGAGCACCAACTGCAAATGAGATCTCCGCAGCACTGGGCGATCCTACCACATTTCTCTTGCAGATTCATTCTCCCAGTCTCCTCAACTGTTATTTCTCTCTCAAACTACCACCCTTTCTGACATCCCCACCACCAGCACCACCCCCATTCTCAGACGACCTTGTCTCCTAAGAGAAAAATGGAAACCATCACCCAGCAACTTCTTGTGATCAGACTAACATCTCTACCAATCTTTAGTTTCTCCCCTCCTGTTGCAACCTGTCCCCTCCTCTCATCCAAGGTCAACCGCTTTACTTGGGCTTTGAACACTCCGTCCTACCTTCTCAGGCTCACAGAATCGATTATCCTTTCTCTCTCCCTCGTTTACTCAGGCAACTTCTCCCTTTCAAGCAGATCCTTCCCTTCCTCAATTCTTACTTTTAACACGCTGCACTTCAAACTCACGTGTCTCTGGCTAGTGCCTGATTTCTTTGCTTCCTTCACAGGAAAAATAAAAATTGTCCTCATAGGGTATCTCCATTTTTTCATCTCCCACTCATTTCTCAACCCATTCCAATCTGGCTGGCTCCATCACTCCCTGAAACAGCTCCAGTGCAGGTCAACAATGATCTCTTTGTTGCCAAAACATAAGAATTACTTTTTCATTCTTTATCTTTTGACAATGTTGGTTACAGTATTTGGAAATGTGGATAAATTTTCTCCCTGAAATACTCCTTACTTTGGCCTCAACAGCAAATGCTCTCCTTCTTACTGCCATGGCTCCCTTCTCTTTGCAGGCTTATCCTCCTTTACCTGTTCTTTAGGGTTTGAGCTCCTCAAAGCTGGAACCTAGATCCCCTTTTCCTTTCATTCAATATCAGCAGGCAAAAGCCGAACTACCCATAGGGTCAAGCAGGTAACACAATTAAGTGAAGCAACCTTGACTTTCATTTCCCTCTCAACTCTGCAATTTAAAATACAGCAGAAGAGCAGGTTAACTGGCAAGAGACCCTAGGAATCAGGGTAAGATGACAACAGGGAGACGTACAGAGTATAATAAAAAGAGAGAGCAGATGCTCTAAGACAGCAGTTACTTAACTCAAGCCAGAGGTCCTGAGTTATACATGAAAACTCATGATGTTTAAATCTTGGCAACTGTATCGATTAAGATTTCATTCTGGTGCAAATAAAAGAAATCCCAGCTACACCAAAAGGATAATTTAATGGCTCTTTTAATTGAAAAGCCTAGAGGTACAGCTGCCACTGGGTTTAATCAGTGTGATCAGGGCCAGTTTCTCTATCTGGATTCCACTTCTTTGCTTTGCCAATTCTCAGATAAGCTCGACCCTATGGCAGGAAGGCAGTTTCCAGAACTCCAGAACATATTCTGCCAGGTTTAAGCAGAAAACAAAAAAAAGATTCTCTTCCTGCAGCTCCCTCAGTCTCAAAATTCCCCCGATGGGGCCAACTGGGATTATTAGACAATTCTGGAACCAACCGTTGTGGCTAGGCTACTCCGGGGATGATGTGTCTGACCCAGGGCTGGCCATTCATTTGGAGTCAGGGGTGGAACTTAATCTAAAGCCCAAAGTCTGAGATTGGAGGATAGGAAATTTCTTAAAAGGAAATTAGGGTGCTGCTATCAAAAGGAGAAAATATATTCTGAGCAGCCAAAAAACCATAAACATGTGACAGCAACTTGTTCAAATATTTTAAAAACACTATGCAGGCCAAATAAAACAGGCTTGCTGGCTGAAGGGGCTTGTCAACCTCCAGTTCCAATCCTCTTTTCTTTTTGTTTCCTAGGTGATCCCATCCAAAATCGAGCCTTCATTTACCATCTCTGTACCCAAAAGGCCACATTTTTATCTCTGACTCACAAATTCAACTGCCTACTCAACATCTTCCCTTGGATGCCTCAAACTCATCTCAAATTCAATTTGTCCCAAAATGAAATTAAATATTTTCTCACCCTCCACCCCCTCCCATCCAAAGCTGGCCTTCCTTGGAGTTCTTTTGTGGGGGTGGGGGTGGGGGGAGTAAGGAGAGATAAGACAAAAACAACTGAGGTATTGCTTAAAAAGAAAAAAAAAAATCTTTCAGGAAGTCACCTGTAAAACTCCACTGAAATTCTTTTGCTACTTCAAATATTTGAGAAAGACCTTTGCTATCTTAATTCATCTAAATTTGCAATTCCATTTTCCATCTCTCTTCCCAAAGTATTTTTAAGACACATACAAATTAAGTTTCATCATAACAAATACCAAAAGGAGAAAAATTATCCAGGGACAAAGGTGCTTTTGCTCGTGAGTTTGTTAGCACAGATGTAATGTTCTAGCAAACATATCTGATTTGGTCCTGACAGCAACCAGGAGGTTGGTAAGACAAATATCACCACATTTCATCAAATCTAAGAAATTACTGATTATAAACTGCACCATTATTTTATGAACCACTATATTAGGAAAAAACACCATAAATTAAACCATAACATATAACGTGCTATAAAACATATCTTGTTTTCGGATATATTAAAATGTAAAATAAGCAAAAAAGTATGTCTTAGAGTCTTTGAAAAACATTAGCATGGGGTTCATTTTTCAGATAAAGAACCAGAGGCTCAGAGACCTGCCCAAAGTTATAATTTAAAAGTTGAAGAATGGACTTGCACCTATGAGGCTAAGTTCCCTAATCCTTTTTTCCCTCAGTCTAGCCCTTGGGTTTGAACAATCTCTAGAGTTTCTGCTGAGGCCCCCAGAACTTTTCTGATCCAAAGCTGATGAAGGGAAATCAGAACTGAATCAACTCGACAAATGCTTTTAAATTGACATGGATTCTAAGATTGAGAATAATTTAGAACTTGACTTTTCTCTAATTCTTAGACAGCCTAGGAAACACTGCTGGCATATATAGCAATAAATGCCAAGTGCATAAGAAAAAGATGGCATCAGTAATTTCACTGCTAACTCAGTAGGTCTGCCACAGTTTGCTATTAATTTTAAGTATGATTCACAAGACAATTTTCACTTGTGAAGTGATATTACTGGGCATCTAGTCAAGGTACAACTTTCATTCCTTTACAATAAAGTACACCTATTTAATGATTTCTTTGTTTCTCTGTTTCTAAAATACCCATCTGGAACCATGCCACGTTACACCTAATTACTGTATAAACTAATGTAAAGCAAATGTGTAAGCCTAAGAGTTCTAATCAGTTTGTGCAAGAAGCCTTTTGATTTTAACACCCAACATTCATTAAAAAGAAATTTTGTTGCAAAAGCCAATACATCTGGTGTGTAGGATCTGAAGAACAGAATAGGCTTAATTCATGACAAAGTTTTTTCGTTAAATCTAATTGTTTTACATGTTGTATTCCCCACAGCATTTACAACAGTGTCTTACACATACAAACTGCCTAATAAGTACACACAATAAGATAGACAATAAGAAAAATGATGGTCCCTCTGTTTTTGTAAATGTTCCTTCTTTTACAAAGGCCTGGGATGGCTTTACAGGAGAAACCATCTAGCACCTTCTTGGTGGTGCCTGCTGTGAGTCTTTGTGCCAAAGTCACATCAAATTTAATACTGGAAGTTCTCAAGAGGCTGACAGTCTAATCAGTGGGTACAAACATACAAGATATGCAGATGGCAGATTACCTTTAAGTATGATTAGTAACTGAGCAATATACTAAAACGTTTTAATATGTCCAAGCAGTGACGGACGTAGAATTAGGAGAGCTAGTGTAGCCATGTGCTAGATATGACCAAATCACTTCTCTGAACCTCTTATTACTTACTCATCCCTCAGGGCTACTGCAAAAGAAACTAAGGCAGGAGAAAATCTTATGCAAACCCTAAAGTGCTATGCAATGTAAAGTAGCATTAGGGATACTAGTAAAATGTCCTGTGGCCCAGAATATTACAATGACTATTTGGGGGGTTGCTTAAGATGAAATCAGAGGGCTCTTTCTAAAATGCACACCTGATCATGCATTCCCAGGTTGAAAGACTCCTCATTGCCAAAGGGTAAATTCTCAGCTGCTCAGCTTGGTAGATAAGGCCATTCAAACACTGGCTCCTCCACAGCGCTATCTCTCGGGCTTTCCTTGTCAAAGGCCACAGCAAATATACAACCGCTCCCTGATCACACTCTCTTCCACACTTCTTTGCCTTTGCAATTTTGGTGTAGTTTCAGGCTATGATTATCCGACCACTCCCAAGACTCCCAGACTGCTGTTATAGCACCTTCCACATCACCAGGAGGCTCTGAGCTTCTCCAAGGCCAGGAGCGCCAGGGCCTTACTCCTCCCCATCCTAGTATGATATTCAACCTGCACCACCTCAGTAAATGTTCCTTGTGTGACAGGCAAGGGAGAGCCTTATTTGCATACCACAAAAAGATGGCGCCAAGGAGAGAATCTTCAGGATAGGTTGTCAACCGAAAAAAGGCTTAGAGGCAGTAGTAAAACTACTACAGGGCCTCAGCTCTTACCCAAATGTCCTAAGGCCAGATGCATATTGGAATTTTAAAATGTTGAAGTTTTAGAAAGGTAACATATACCTTATGTTCCCAGTACAGTGTAAGTCAGCACCCCATGCGCAAACGCAGTAATACTTCTGCAGCAAAACTTGTGAGTAACCACCCTAAATAAAGAATACAAACAGACTCTCATTCACTGAAGTCCGATCTCACCACCAAGTGGGTTACAAGAGTTTTCAGAGCCTTTGGAGTCTGGAATTAGAGAAAAAGGATAGTGGGTCCATACCACCTGATTTGTGTACATAGCGCTTTCATTCCATTTTCTCATTTGCTCAGAAATTCACTATGGTAGGACTGGCCTATATTTAGGCAACAAATAAAAGTGGCCACACATCTAAACAGCAGCAGACAGCCTATAAAATATTCTAAGAAGAAGGGGTTCAGAGGCACATACAAATGGTTATCACCAATGGCAACTGTTGTAGCCTCTTAGAAGAAAAAAAAACAAAAACAAAAACACAACTCTGGATCCAGCACCAAAGGACCAGATGACACAAGCAGCGAAACACAGAGCAGGAAATGGCGGCACGAATGATTGTGTAAATAAATATATACATACATATATACATATATACATATCATTAGGAACACCTATCACTGATTTCTAAATGACTCTCCAAGTGAGGGGCAGGAACAGAAATATACCCATACAATGGCATTTGTAAGCCAAAATCAAGGTGTCCCAGACCAGCCTGACTTGTTTCCATATCAAAATAGAAAAACAGTAATGCATGCCACCTGCTCTCCAGTACTTTGGGGAGGAACAGAATAACTCTTTTTGCAAATAAATATATAGATGATATAGATATAGGTATAGGTATAGATACAGATTAGCTGTATTTAATCTATATATAGATATTATATATATATAGATATATATTCTTTTAAACTCCCATGCAATGCCTCACATAAAACATTTCTTTTAGAAATGCTGGCAGGAGTAAAACTTTCCCTAAGAAACTGGCAAGTGCTTTCTTTTCTAAAAAGTACTACATAACTAAGAAGAGGAAGGAGAATGCATATCCCATTTGCAGTGAACCCTAACACCTGGATATCCATTTTGTGCTTACCTATGAATCTTAAAATTCTTATTTCAGGGAGAAGGAGAATTCTGCCTCATACCATTTACGACAGGCACCTCTTGATTCTATCACACAACAGAGGCCAATAATAACAGCAATCGCTACCATTTACCCCACTGAGCCCTCACTACATGTGGCAGGGAGCTGAGCACTCTCAAGTTCACCTCATTTGATCCTGACATGAATAACAAAACCTACCTTATATGGTTACCAACCCATTTTACACATAAGAAACTAGATCTTCCAATAAAGACCCCAGAGCTTTTAAGAAGCAAAGCCAAAGTACAGCAATGCAATCTCTTGCCAATTACTTGGCTTCTACTCTGAAAAAAAAAAAAAAAAAAAATGTCACAAGTCATTCTTAACAGCTCACACTTCCATCCTCTACTATAAATCTCTTTCAGTAAGCAGTTAGCAGAAACAACCCTCTGGCCCATATCTAAAGCCTTTCCCATGTGTCCCAGCTGAACATCTCAACATGTTCTCTCTCTCTCTCTCTCTCTCTCTCTCTCTCTCTCTCTCTCTCCCCCCCCCCCCCAGAAATACTGCTTGAGTGTGCTCCATCCATCCATACCCTCCTGGGCACCTATCGTTTACCAGGCACTGTGCTGCAGATACAAAATGTACAAGTCCAAGTCCCATCACTCAAGTGTTCATTCTAGACATGCAAGCAAATAACCAGACTTGTACGTGATAGTTATACGTGGCACAGGAGTAGCACAGATCGATTCTGACTCAGGGTGGAAGTTCTGTGGTCACAGAAGGCTTCAGAGAGGTGGTGACCATTAACTGGGTCTGAAAATGAGTGCAAGGATACAAGATGGACAACGAGGAGAAGGACATTTTAAGGGCAAAAGAATAAAAGTGAATGATGATGCTACCAGGGTATTTCACGCTGTTCAAAATAGTATCAAATGACAATGGGGAAAGAAGCTAGGAAAGAGGGATGGAACTGGCCATAGAGAAGCAAAGGTGAACAAGCCCCAGTCCCCAAAATCGAATCTTCTATGCCCGTCTGACCACAGCAGCAAACACAGCACAGCACCCTGCCCTATAGGAAGGGAAAAGGGAGGACATGGGGCAGCCAAAGGGCAAAGGAAGCCAAGTGCTCATCAACTCACGAGGAGAGCCTGGCCACCTCTTCCCAATGTACTTTCCCCAACTCCTCTCAGCACCTGTATTCTTACCAGAAGCCCTCTGGATTCTAAAACCTAGTCTCTTGCCCCGCCAAGTATTCATGAGTCAAAGACCTTGAGTGGAAGACATGATGCTATTCCATCAAGGGCTCTTCCCCCTGAGGGGCAGCTCTGAGGGCAGGCAGCACAGCAGGGGAAATGCTCACTGAGCTGGGTAGAGGAAGGAGAACTGATTTTAAAAAGACAGCTTTTAGAGGGAAATAGCTGGATCACAGAGCACCAGTTACAGAAGCTTTAGTATCCACCTAAACACCAGGGCACAATAAAGACTGACAGAATTCTTGGGTTTGTATCTGCCTTTTCCAACTAAAGGATGAAATGAACGAAGGTATCATGTAGTTCCAAGAGAAAGTGGAGAGTGAATAAAACAGAACAAATGCAGGGGTAAAGACAGAAAGGCATACACGAGTGTCCCAGAATGTTTGAAACAACGGAGGTGGGAAAAATAAAGATTGAAATAGATAACCTAATGACAATAGAGGAAATAGACCAACTAAAGGTAAATCATTTTGAACAAGTTCACCAATACGGTGAAAGCATCCAATTCTGTGAGGAGAAAGCACTGTGGGAGAACTGCTCCCAATGACCACCAAAACACTAGAATTGGCCAGTGTCCGGTCTTAAAGAAGGTTGGTGATGGTTACCACCATCCTCTTACTTGTTTCTCCACTGAGGATGGAGATTAAGAAATCATTTGTTTTTAGCACATTCTCAGTCCTGGGCTGTGACTTGCCTGGAGCACCCCAGAACCTGAAATATAAAATAATCTTTAGAAACAAAACAATAACAACAAAAAAGCTTAGATCTGACCTATTTTTCACTCCCCTCTCCCTCAGTCTTCATATCAGTCAATAGAGTAACATTAACCCAAAACTCACCCATTGACTAATCCTTTTACAGAAGGACTGGATGAAAAAAGAAACACAGGCCTTTACCTATGCATGAGCAGCCACCCAAGAGAGGTACTTCATCTACCAAGAGTCAACTGTCATCATGTGGCCAGTGCCCTCTGAGCAACAGCACCCACTAGTGATGGGGAAGAATACAGGGGGAAAGCAAGCACAGATGGACAAATTCCTTCAATTAGTGTAAAACTCACCATATTTCACAAAATTATCAACTATAACCTTCACAGCCACCCAAAAGCTGGGCGTTATGAGGCTCATCTGACATTGGAGACAGCGACGATCAAAAGCGTTGCGTCTAACATAAATGAAAAATACAGATTTCTAAGTGCTAACAGGTTCAAAATTATTGGAAATGCTTCCTGAAAACTCAAGTCATATCTCCACATGGCCGAATGCCTTTGGGCTTCTACTTCAGTTATGAAATGTACCTCTTACCCCAGCCTCACTAAATTGTACACAAACTGCTGCTTCCCACCAAGCACGCATGCCATCATTCTAAAGAAATCCCTCCTACTCAAATAATTCAGTAAACAAAAGCTAACTGAGCACCTGTTACATGTTACACTATGAAGATTTGAATTTATATTAGAGAACTATCCTGCTACCAAACAGTATACAGTCTAGTTGGGGATACATGACAATGTCTACAGAATGGGACCACCAACCTCCAATCATGCAAGGTGGAAACCAAGAGGTAGCCCCTGATGCTTCCGTCTTTCTCACCCTGTATTGCCAACCCTTCACCATAACCAGTTATATCACCTCCCTATTTTTCTAAACATCCACCAAGTTCTCTCCATCTTTACATCATTTCTTCCTGAACTACTGCAAAAACTTCTAAACTGGTCCACCCACATCTCCTCTTGGTCCCCTACAATCCGTTCATCCATTCTCTTCACTGCAACCAAATTGATACCTTGTCAATCTGATCGCTTCTGACCCATGCTTAGAAGACCTCATGATTCTTGAGAGAAGACTGTCTTGTACCCCTTCTTCTACATTCCCAGCCACAGGGGCCGTCGTCTGTCCCTCATTCATACCACGCCCCCTTCCACTACAGAGACTTTGCACATTCTGTCCCCTCTGCAATGCCATCCCTCCCTCTTTAACTCCTACTCACCCTTCAGATTGCTGCTCATCAACACTTCCTTAGGAAGGCTGCCCCGATTTCCTTAATCAGGCCAAACCCCCTCAAATATGTGCCTCCTCCCACAGGCACTTAGAACATTTAATATTTTGTGCAATTATTTTTGTGTACAGCTTTGAAAAGAAATTCTCTGAAAGCAGAAACCTTGTCTGGTTTTGCTCACCATGGTAGTTGGTTACACGTAGTAGGCACTTTTGTTGAATGAAATAAACAGAGCTAAGATCAATACAAAGCAAAACGGTGACGATGCCCTGATAAAGATGCAGATAAATGGCGCTGCAGGATTTTAAAGCAGACCATTCGCCTTTTACAAGGGGTCTTTCCTGGGGATTTCTCCATGTCTCTTCACTCCTGCATAGCACTGTGACATGGCATCCATGTGAAGAAGAGGAGGGGAACTATAATATCGTTCTGTCCTTTCTCCTCTCCCAAGCCCTGACATGAAATCAACAAGGAAAAAAGTAGGGCCCCACATAGAAGGAGCTTGGCCCTGTCTCTGTTTGTCTTCGATAAAGGCAGGACAAGGAGGGATTGCTAATACAAGGGGTGCCAAAAAATTGTATACGCATTTTAAGAAAGGAAAAATATTATTAAAATTGCAATACTCAATATACACCGATAACAAAAGATGAATACAAGTCACGTTTGACTTCTGCAGTTACAAGAGGTGCTTACCATCAGCGTGGTTACCATTAGCGTCCAGACACTTCTGATGATGGTAAACTACTGCTTGAGCAACATTGACCAAAGTGTCCACTTGTAAACATTTTATTGGCACCCCTGGTATACACAAACCTACTGAAACAGTTGTTCCAGGTAAAACTGCTCCTAAGTACCCCTGTCACATACCATAGCATCTCTGTGAAATCCTTTCCAGAATGTGGGTCAGCACCCTGATATGAAGCTGACTATCTTTCCCTCTCCTCTAAATGTCATTAGACGTCTCTCTCCTCCTTCAAAAATCCATTTCTTGGGGTGGCCGGATGGCTCAGTTGGTTAGAGCATGAACTCTCAACAACAAGGTTGCTGGTTCAATTCCCGCATGGGATGATGGGCTGTGCCCCCTGCAACTAACACTGAAAACAGAGACTGGACTTGGAGCTGAGCTGCGCCCTCCACAGCTAGATTGAAGGATAACGACTTGGAGCTGATGGGCCCTGGAGAAACACACTGTTCCCCAATATTCCCCAATAAAATTTTTTTAAAAATCCATTTCTTCTGGAAATTTGCTATAATGAATTTCCCCCATCACTTACCTAAACTGAATACATTTATAATGCAAGAGCTGCCCACAGTGATATACTTCCTATTAAGAAATGTCTGACCTTCCCTCTTCCGATATCCAATGGCACAGGAGTGGCCCCAGGCCCAACCCCTCCCATCACTCACTGCCTCAGTACAGCACCATATGGTGGTCAAGAGCCTGACCCAGAGTCACAATGGTGGGCTTGGACCCTGGAACCAAGAGACAACTTCGCTGCACCTTGGTCTCTACCAAACAGGGTGAATGACAGCACCTAATTAACAGAGTTGGAAGAATCCACAAAAAAATGGTGTTAGCCCTGGCACATCACATGTGTGCAACCACTAACTATTAGTATAATTAATATCATGTTAAGGAAGCCTTAGGTAGTCCACGAAGCAAGCTCCATGGAAAAGTTCTCAGGAAACACAGAACTGTAGACACGTGTACCTGGAAGATAACACAGCATCCTATAAGGAGACAGAGTTTACTGGAGCTCTGCCAGAGGTGACAGGGACACCATGACCTATATCCTAGTTACACCCACTCAGAAAATAAGGATGTGGGCGGTCCTTTACTCCTTTCGCAACGTATACCTTACTTGTATTTACTCAGTGCACTGTAAAATCCAAAACACAAAGCACTATTTATAAGTTCCTTTCTTTTGGCAGGAGGTGAATAATGAATTCAGATGTCCACCAGCCAAATCCAAATCCAAAGTGTACAAACTGCACACATGTGTAGGATAGAATGATTTGCTAAGAAAACAGGTAAGGTGGCCACACTGGGGATTCACTAACTTCTCCTTAGTAACACCCAGCTCTTCACACCTGCTCTAGAATCCTCCACAGGAATTAAATGTGGTAAGAAAATAAATATCCTACCAGGTGAGGTTTTCATTAAAATGTCCTCACATTTTATCTCAAGTACCTCATTTTATCCAGGGAAAACTGTGAATATGAATGAAATACAATTTTAATCTGTACAGGAAATGATTTCGTTATCTGGATACCCACAACCCAGGCCTTTGCCCTGATACCCAAAGCAGTACAGGAAATAAGGTGCTAAGAGTAAACAAATGACCAAACAAAGAAACCATTCTACTGAGCTGTCTCAAGAGAAGGCCAGAGGCTTCTTTGCTATGGTTTTGAGCCAGAAAAATAGGTTGTAGCTTCTGCTTTTGAGTATATACTCAGCTTTTAGACGACATTCCCAATCTCATTGGAAGAGGGCCAGCTTGTTGGGGTCCACGAGCCAGGGAGGGTGAGAACACACCTCTGCAATGGTCAAGTGTATTTTCGGGTCTCTCCCAGGCCCAGCACATCTCAGGGGCATCTGGATGCCCCAGTGTCTGTCTGAAAGCAATCTGCCCAGGACATTCTTTTCAGGAATAACTTCTGAAGGTCTTTACTAGACACCAAAGCGATTAACCCACTCTGTTTCAGAGAAAACAAATGGGTGATTTTCTTTTAAGATCAGGATTCAATGAATATTCAAGAACTCAGCAATATTCTGCCCGTCCTAGTCAGATTTTATACACAAATACCCAACTGGACAGAGACCATTTACTACACAGAAAATAGTTTCCAACAGTGTATGCACCAACACATCTTACAGTATTTCCTGGGTGGCTGCTTGCCAGCCAGGAAGAAAAATGAGCAGAGTAAGGCGTGTGGATGAGACTGTGAGTCCTGGCAGGACACTGGAAGGCCCTAAGTCGCTCCCAAATAGTAGGACCCCAGGAATCATGTTTGGGAAGAACAAGTGCACTGAAGCCTGACTCCCAGTTCTCCTCTCCCCTCAGAGCCCCATTGGGCAGGGCCCCGCCCAGTTCCTGGGGGTCTATCACAACACAGGGTGGAAAACAGACCTTCACCATCTGCCTATGTTTTTCTGGCTGCAACAGGTTTGTAATTCCTTTAACACTTGTCAGAGGGGAGGCAGGGTGGGAGAAAGGAAAAGGCACCAGTGGCCCTTCCGTAAGACAGAGATAGGTTTTACTCCTAAATCATGCTCTCTCTTTCTAAATCTCTTACTTTTCATCTACAAAGTGGAACACTCACAATAGAAAGTACCTCAGAGGTTAACATAAAGATTAAAAGAGACGAGGAAAAGAAGTCACTTAGTGTAGTGTCTCCTTCCTCCCTGCTAATGTCTTCACTCTTCCCCCAAGAAAGGAAGTTCTCTCTCTTTATAGACAAGCCTTAAAAATAATGCTTTGGTTTTAAGTCACCCATAAAGCACCTTCCTGATTCACTGGACTGGGTTCTGAGAGGTCTTTTTCCCCAAAATTATATACATGCTCAAAGTACATTATGAAACCAACGAAAAATATCCAAAACAATATACTCAAAGCAATTCTGAAAATGTTTCAGCAATACTTTTGGATTTGGCCTATAATCTTCTAGAATGACTGCCATAAAAGGCAAGCTCATTTGGAGGTTAACTGCTTTTAAGCTTTCAGGTGCTCTCACAATTTTACAATTGCCCTGGACCATGGGGCTCCCCACCTTTTCAGTAAGTCACCTACTAAAGGTTTTATTCCTCTACATATTCTCATCTCACCTCGTCCTGTGTGCTTCTCCAGAAATTAGTTTGAGAATACAACCAGATGTCCCTGACAAGTGAGCCCCTTCACTATCGATTTCAAGGACTTTTCATAGGTGTTTCTGTGGAACTCTCACTTCGTTTTCAAAAGTAAAGCAAATAAACAACACAACTGAAAAATAGGCAAGAGGCTTGACGAGGCACTTCACAAAAGAGGGACAGCCAAATGCCAATATTCACATGCAAAGATGATAGGCTTCAAAAGGTGATGAGAGTTACAAATTAAAACCATAATAAAAGACCTCTCTACAAACATCAGAATAGGCAAAATTTAAAGGACTTACACTAAATATTGGCAAGAATGTGGAGTAATGGCACTCTCATTCACACCAGATGGGAACAGAACTTGGAATGGCCATATTGGAAATCTACTAATATTGAACATATTCACATCACAAGACCCATGTACACACACACCAGAAATGCATACCTATGTGAACCGAAAGACATACATGAATGTTCACAGCAGCATTATTCATGATTTCCAAAAACTGGAAACAATTCAAATGCCCCTCACCAGTATTTGTGGTATGTTTATACAATGGAATACAATCCAGCTGCTGCTGCATATACAGTGTAGATGAGTTACAATATTGAAAGATGTCAGGCATAAAAGTACAAAAGTAGGAGTGCGTCTACTTAAAACTGAAAAACAGGCAAAGTGATCTATAGTGTTAGAAGTCAGGACAGTGGCGCCCACGGAAGTACTGGAAGGGGCAGGCACAGGGCAGAGACTGGCGAGCTGGTGGCTCTCTTTCTTGATCTGTGTTAAGATTGAATGGGTGTGTTCATGGAAGGGAACTTCACTAAACTGTACACATGTGATCTGTGCTTGTTTCTGTATATATGTTAAACTTAAAAAACAAAAAAAATCACACACACAAAAAACACCTAGATGCCTCATCGTGTGCAAAGCCAAATATGGCAAACCCAATTCAATTGCCCAGTGGCATAAATGTATTTGAGCAGCCAGGCCTAGTATGAAGGGCAAGAGACACCAGGTCCTGCTCGCTCACCCAAGCCTGCCCCCAACTCCATCACTTGTGAGCCTGTGGGCTTGACAGAGTGAGACTCTCTAGCCCTCATCACTCGCATGTATAAACAAACAGCTGGGTAATTATGAGATACAATCTCACTCAAGCAAGATACAATGAGAGCACCTGGTGGACCATAAATTGGTATACCAATATTGGCTCTTAGGATGCGATCACATACCGGAGCAGGTGGAGTTGGAAAGCAGGGAGGAGAGCCTGAGACTTATGGAGATCTTGGAGAGCTTTAAAAGGTTACTTTCAAGAGTTTTAAAGGCCAGTGGCACGGGTTGTAAAGTCTCATTTCAACTCAGACAGGAGTTATTATACTTTTTCATTCCCATAGCTGTACCATTACAGCTGCTCTGTAATAACCTTTCCATCATAAACAGAGCGCTTTTCAGCTCACATTTGGAAATAGTACACAGTCTTCATTTTGAAAGCATCAAATTCCCTTACTCGAAGTTACCCTCTCTTTCCACCTTAAGCCTCTCTGACTGCCTTCAGGCAACTTCCAGTTCCTTGGTGTGTATTCTAGATGTCTGATGTCTCTCTCTGGTTAGAAATTAGGTCTCTTCAGGCAAGACAGTGCTTAGACTAGCAGGTGTGGCTTTGTGTAGACTCGAGACTCCTTTAGGGCCTTGGGCCAAGGACAAGCAACCTCGTCATTCCTGGAAACCGGTTATGAATGCAGAATCCCAGGCCTCATCTCAGACCCAATGAATCAGAATCTGTGCCTCAACAGGATGCCCAGGTGATTCACATGTATACGAAGGTCTGAGAGGCACTGACTGAGGTCACACAGCCTGTCACCTGGCAAACTCAGAGGACAAGGGCTAGAGGTCACAGACTTGTTCAGATAAGAGTTCATTCTAAACAGCCCCTGTAGGAATGACCGAACCCCAAGCCTGGGCCCCTGTGAAGGAGCTATGCTGCTCTCCCTATTACTCTATTTTCCAAACTCAGAGTCACATTTTTATAGAACTTGGGAGTGGGCAGTGAGTGGGCAGGGGACAAAGGAGATGAAAAAAAGGGAGACAGAAAGGCATGTCTGGTCTCATTTCTCTGTACTCTCAGGAAAGCAGGCTCAGGTGGGGGAGAGGAAAAAGGGTAATATGTGAGAGCTGAAGCAGGGAGGAAAGGCGAGTCTATTTAAGCTAAACCAAGCTTACTGTTGAGAGCAGGAACCCTGAAACCAGAGTACCCAGGTGCAACTCCCAGGATAGCTGCCGGATTCGACACGTCACTTGACCTTTCTCTGCCTCAGTTTTTCCAGCTGTAAAACAGGAATAAATAACGGCCTACCTCTGACAAGAATCAGTATTTGTAAAGTGCTTAGAACCGTGTACTATGTCAGCACATAATATTCTCCAGGGAAATGTTAAATAATAAAAATAATATATGGACAGAAAAATTCATAGATAAGACAGTGAAGGAGAATCCCAGAAGGAAGCAGCTATCTAGCTCAACATATTTTTATTGATTCTCTCCTCTATGCCAGACACACTAGGCCTCAGGGATACAGAAACGAAGATGCCTGCCTCTGGAGGAATTCACAGTCTAGTGGGGTTTGAGAGCAAAGGCTCTTCATAAATAAGGTGTCTGAATTCAGGATTCTCTGTTCCATTTTTAAAAAATCAACTACTAGATAAGCCAGTGGGTGTGTGGTTTGCAATTTCATAAAGAAAAAAAATCAGATTAAAAAGAACAAGTGTCATTTTCCAGTAAGTGAAATTGGGAGAAATGTCCATTTTATTAGCATTGAATTATTTATATAAGCACCAAATTTCTACCATCAAGGTAGGTTTCTTTGGTTGTTTGTTTGTTTTTTAACTACTGTTATGGTTGCATATGGATTTCATTTTTAAAGGACTTATTTCAGGAACTCCCAGCTTTATCCACCCAGCAGCACCACTTCCTTATTGCTGCCTTAATGATAAGGCAGATTAAATTCTTCAAGAATAATATTAACTTCTTAACTACTAGATACTGCTGCCTTTCACCTTAGATTGTGTGAGGCAACATATTCCTAGGCAGTCTCAAAAATAAAAGAACAGCTTACTGATATATAACCTCTCTGACTGAACTTCATTTCCAGCAGTGGTTATGTGATGAGATAATAGCACACTGTGGGGACAGAGGCCCAGAGAGCAGTTTTCTGGCTCTTGGCCTCACATGGAACAGTGCTGGCTCGGGTAGTAGATGGCCATCAGCTGTAACCAGTTATCCATTAGCCACTAACATAACTGCTGTGGCTAAGCTAGAGGGGGGTTGGTTGGCAGAGAAGCAGACAGCAGCTGCGTCCTGTGTCTCCAACCCAGCCGCCAGCGAGACTATAGTGGTATGACTCCCCTACCTATGGCTCTGTGGGTGTTCCTTTTCGGCCTCACCATGTCCTGCGTTCTTATGCGGGGTGTGGGACCAGAGACCTTGTGTGACTCCCCACACGACAGCAAGCAATGAATTTCAGGCTGTGAAGCCTGGAAACTAGCTTGGTTTACAGCACTTGGAGTTTTGTTAAAAATCTTAAAAACTATATGGTTTTTATTTTCCCCAGAAGAAAGTAAAAAGGATCTGTCAACTTAATTGAAATGTAAACACAATCTCTTATGTCCTCCCACTTCAAATGAGGATAAAGGAGATAAAAACAGAACACAAGTGAACAAGCCACAACTCACCTGTGTAACCCTGAGGAAGTACCGAGCCCAGCACTGAAGAGGCTGGTGCAGACTCTAAGTGCATCTTAGAGCTCACAAGGCCCTCACAAATGCTGTTCACTTGAGCCTCAAGCCAACCCCATGAGGCAGCCTGGCGGGGATTATTATTGGTCCCAAATAGCAACAAAGGGAACTAAGACTCTGATGAGGGCAAGTGACACGGCTCCAGGTGGGAGAATTGCGGTCAGTGCCAGGATTTAGGTTCCAGTTCTTCCTCTTTGGCTGTTCCTCATTAACCTAATTCAATTTAACCTTCGCAGAGCTGATGGACTCACAGAAGGCAAACTAATGAAATGCCCAGATTTTCTGAAGTCAGCATGAAGCAAATATTTTCAACCTCATCCCGGGAAACTGATCTCCATTGTGCTAATGAAGCTCAGTGATCTGAGCTTTGGTTCCCTTTACTTCCACTGGTCTTTATAAGAGAGAAACACCAATAAGTGAGAGGGGAAGGCAGGAGGGTCAGAGACCACCCCACCAAAGAAGTTGTCATGCGGGGACTCAGCTCCCACTCCCCGCACAAGAACGCAGGACATGGTGAGGCCAAAAAGGAACACCCATGGAGCCACAGATAGGGGAGTCATACCACTATATTCTCTCTGTTGGCTGGATTGGAGACACAGGAAGCAGGAGCCACACGATCCTCGACCTGCCATCCGCTTCTCTGCCTGCCCGCCTGCCAGCCAACGTAGCCACGGCGGTTATATAAGTGGCTAATGGCTAACCAGTAACAGCTGACGGCCATCTACTACCTGAGCCAGCACCTTTCCACCTGAGGCCGAGAGCCTAGAAACTGCCCTGTGGGCCTCTGTCCCCACAGAAGTGAAGCAACAACTGAGCAGTTCGCACATGACTTTCTGGTCAAAAAGAAACCAACTGCATGAAAGCAAACACCCAACATCTTGACTAAAAATTATCCAGATTCAGCTAAGACTAGCCCAGTGACTTTACTCAAACTATGCTAATTTGAGAACCAATAAGCAAATTAATGTTTCCCTGAGGACTAGGATTCATACCCCACTTCCCCGACATCCTCTCTCGACACAACCCTTTCCACACCAGTCAAAAACCTCTTTGAATCCCTTGGCTTTCTTCATATACCTTTTCCTTAGTCCTTCCCATAGAATCTGTAGCCCTTGTGGGAAGAAAAAGGCACGTGATATTTCACATTCCAGGAGCATCATGCAGGACTTTCCTGTGAGCTAGGTCTTACTCTCATCTTACAGATGTGGAAACTGTGGCTCAGATGTCCATTGCCTTGCCCAAATTCCCACAGCAAACGAATGTTGCAGTCACCTTTCACATTCAGCTCTGTCTCACTCCAAAGCCATCTTCTCCACACTGTATCCTTAGCTTCTACTCAGAGTCATCCATGGGCCGGCAGCCTTCCGCATCGGTGGGAGCTTATTATAACTGCAGAACCTCAGGCCTCAACCGGGCCTGCTGAATAGGCACTTTAACAAGCTCCCCAGGTGTTTCCTGTTAGAGAAGCACAGCTACAACACACTGCTAAAGAGAGAAGAAACATCTCTACTGACGGGACAGCACTCTCAGCTCCTGTGGTGTTAAACCTCGCTCAGTATCATGACTCGTGGACCCAAATATGTGGATGCTCATTTAATGCCAAGTACAATGTGAGCCCTGTTTAATACAGAGAGTTTTTAAAAAGGTCCTGACAGAGTTCCCTAAACAAATTAGAAGATGACACTAAAATGTTTACCACAGTCAAATCTTAAGGGAGAAGCTAAACTGAAGTTGCCCAGTCAGCCTATTGCCCTCTGGTGGATTACAAGAAGGAAGCCTAAATATGGAATTAGTGTCCAGAGGGAAGTCCCAAAACAGTCTAATCTGAAGATCACAAGGCATTTGCCATGAAAACTATCCCACTGACTCAGAAGCAACTTAGAACAAAACACTTCTAATTCAAGGGAAGGATTTCTAGATGAAAGAGTAACAGGAAAATCCTAGGAGATCCAATGTCAAACAAGGAGAAAAGAATTATGTAGATATTTTTCCCCCAAAGCAGAAAATTTGGCCTGAAACTGATACCCTACTCCACTCCTGGATTTCTCGCACCACGTTTTTCTTATTACTCTCTTTAGCCCCAGCCACAGCGGCCTTCTTGCTGTTTGGTTGTTTTTGGTGTGTTTTTTTGCCCCAGTTGAGATATTCACACCATAAAATTCACTCTTTTAAAGTATACAATTCAGTAGTTTCTAGTGTATTCACCAAGTTGTGTAACCATCACCACTATTTAATTCCAGAATATGTTCATCACCCCAGAAAGAAACCGCATACCCATCAACAGTCACTCCCCACTCTTCTCTCTCCCTAGCCCCTGGCAACCACTGCTGTACTTTTTCTGTCACCATGGATTTGCCAATTCTGAATGTTCGTAATGGAATCATAGACTATGTGGCCTTTTGTGTCTGGCTTTTTTCATATAGCATGTTTTCAAGTTTTATCCATGTTGTAGCATGAATCACACTTCATTCCTTTCTATAGATGAATGAGATTCCATTGTATGGCTAGACCACATTTTGTTCATTCGTCAGTTGATGGGCATTTGGGATATTTCCACTATTATGAATAATGCTATTTTGAACATTTGTATATAAGTGTTTGCATGAACATATGTTTTCTATTCTCTTGGGTATATAAGAAGGATTGGAATTGGCCACGAGATACTTCTGTGTTTAACATTTCGAGAAACTACCTGTTTTACCAAGTGACTGCACCATTTTACATTCCCACCCACAATGTATTATATGAGGATTCTGATTTCTTCACATCCTCACCAACACTTATCATTTTGTCTTTTTTTATTATAGCCATCCTGGTGGGTGTGAAGTGTTATCTCACTGGAGTTTTGATTTGTATTTCCCTAATGATTAATGATGTTGAGTATCCTTATTGGCCATTTGTATACCTTCTTTGAAGAAATGTCTATTTAAATCCTTAGTGCATTTTTAAATTGGGTTATTTGCCTTTTTATGGTTGAGTTGTAAAAGTTCTTTTTCCTAGTTTTAGAAACTCCAGTTAAGACCCCTCTTCCTGGGAGGACTTCTAAGAACACTCTTCCCCCAAATATCCAGTATTCTTCAACTGGACCCACATTTTAATTAATTCCTCTGTACCTGTAACCACTACCCTCTGAAGGCCTAGAAACACTTTCTCTCTCCCTTCCTGTCTCATGCACACCGCCCCCCCCCCACCCCCCGTTTTCAAGCTGAGTGTTGTGCCTCCCCTCATTTATCCACAACTACTGTGGTCACAAGAGCTCATCTGCTACATCAGTGAATTTACAGAATCAAGAACTTAATAGGTTTTTAGACTACCACAGATCCACTCGGTCTCACTCACCTGTGCTAGGCATGGTCCATTTCTTGTGCGCTCTGAAAATTACTTATATGCAGATACAAGTACAAGTTTTCACACTCCTGCTCCATTACACCACCAACCTAAAACACCCCTTCTCCTCTCTACAAAAGTGCTACCCATCATTTACAGTATTTTGATAGTGTAGTCCCTCCGTAGAGACCTTAGCCACCCTAGCTTATAATGGTTCCTCTCTACTCTGAGATAAAAAACAGTAATCACCTACGGGTTCATTAATCAATTAACACCCATATTTAACAAATGCTCTTTCCCGTAGGGATATACTAGGTGAAACCTCCCCATCCACAGATGGCGTTACACAACTTATTAGAATCGTTAGAATTCAGTAATGGAGACTTAGAAGACACACTCAAAACTCCAAAAATATTCTGTGTTCTGTGAAATGTTTAAATGAATAAACATAACTAAATTTGTGTCAAGTGCAGTACTTCTCAGAGTCTTTGATATGATGGTGCACATGTTGCGAATCTCTAAGAGAGAGAAAAATAATAGACAGTGCTTTCAATTGATTTGCCCTTTACAAGAGCACACCTATCAACATCCACTCCGAAATCATTCTTCTGACATACTCTGGGCACTGCTGAGCTAATTCAATTGCTGCTCACTTCTCTCTGCAGGAAAGCACTGAGTAGAAACCATACCTTCTACTGGGGTAAACAACCAAATTTGCTTTGTTTTAGAATGCCATCAATTGGAAGTCACCCTATTAACATGCCAGTTTACAGGAAAAGGAAAGAGAAACCATACATTAAATGTGTTCATAATTTTAAGATCTATTTGGATTTCTGAAACTGGAAAAAGATGAAATGTGAAAAAAAAAAAAGTATATTAGAATTGAGTAGTACAACCCAAGTGTTAGGTAAAAAGCACCCTTTAGGAAGGTTGAGAAGAGCACGTTTCCAGGAATGGGCCGTGGCTATGACCTGGTGACAACAGCCCTGATGACCAAAGAAAAATAAAGTATCAGAATGACTGTCTCACAACAGACTTATTCAAGGGAGCAAAGATATCAAGTGGTCATATACTGAGAAAAGCGAACAACAGTGATAAGGAAAGAAGCTCCCCCCATGCTGGAAAATATCCTAGCAGCAAAAAGTACGGGTAACACCTAAAATATAAACATCAAGTTATGGGAAAGAATTTTAAAATAGAAATGATCCCTACTCATGCTAAGTAGGAGAAACCATTTAAATTAGCCAGTGACTCTTAAGAATTACAACCCGAAGTGCTGATTACACTCAGGAAGACAGACATGGGCTTTGCACTTTTATCTACTGAAGCACTAAGTGGTACACTTGAGTTTTTGAATAGGTTTCTGACTTACAGATAGGTGTCTCTAATGCTAATCATTGTAAAACTAAAACAAAGCACAAATGGAAAGCTGAGATAAAGCATGATGGCCAGCTGGGACTCCATTTGGCACAGCAACACAAGACTAGTTAAAGTGTCGTCTCCTCTCACACTTAGTCCATTTGGGTGCTAGTACCTACAACTTATTCTTGCCTTAGGATGTCATCTCAGGAACCCTCCTGACTCCAACAGGCTCCTGAAGCCTCTTTGATACAAAGGAGCTAAAATTCAAGGCCAAAATCTAGGCCATCATAAGTCATGATGAACTCTCAGCCGGGACCTTAGTTTAGGGGACAAGGAAAACAGCTTAAGATTGGGGTGTGCGAAACTAGTGCTTGATTATAAACTAAACATGGAGCAGCACTGATACTGCACAGTTGCCCCTAAAAGTCAGCCTTCCTCCCCCTCAGAGAATAAGAGAGGCTCTCCGTCACTGCCACCACCACCATCCTCTAGAAGGAATGGAAGGCCTTCACCTGATCGCACCACCATGGGACATCTGTAACTGGGTGTACTTCCCTCCCCCTGAGGCCTGAGGAAGTTGTCCATTCAGAGAAGGGACAACTGCAAATTGTTTTTAAACCTGCTCATAAGTGATTCAACCTATTGTCTGATCTGAAGGTTCAAGTTGCCAGAACTTGATGAACCCCCTCTCCACAAACGCCTGAGATCCCCCAAAAGAAGGAAATAGGGTAGGTGCTGGATTTATCAACATCAGGATCACCCATCTCCGTCTACCCAAGAGTGACCTAGAAACAAAAGACTCCGTACCTTACAGTACAAAAAGAAGGGGAATCCTATCTTTTTTTGTGTCAAATTAATTCATTGCAAAAGCAATCAGAATTACTAAACCTAGACAATGGTAAGTGGCACAGGTATTGGAAATATAAAATGCTTTTGGCAAGTTTCTAAAACATCCTGTTTCTGTATATGAGATATTAAAACAATGGCGTTTCACAACAAACCTCACTTCTCTTTCTCTCACCTCATAAGTCAGTGATTTTATAGGTGTAATTCAGGTGACTCTAATGCTCACATTTGAGAACCACTGCCCTAGGATTAGGGAACATGCACGGATGGGGTGGGGGGCAGAGGCGGGGACATCAGGAGCCTGATGAAACCCTTACTGAGTGAGGGAGAGACAATCTCACCTGTTCTTGACTCTGATTAGCATTGACTCTTAACCTCACAGACTGATTTCCCCAATGAGGGGTTGAGTCCTTAGTTCAAGGTCATTGTTAGAGGCTAAGCCAGGGCTCCAGTCCAGGGTCTGCTGACTTGTTCATCAACCTTGGATCTGAAACAGGGGCCCAGACTCTGAACACTGATAAGGCAACCCCACTCTATCTCCTAATTTACGGCATGTTGCTTCCCTCAGATAAACATGAGGACTGAGACGTCAAAAGAGAAATGGATTGAAAGGAAGAGAAAAAGAGAAGATAAATAGCTACTCCAAAGATCTTAGCAACTAAACCTCTTGGTGAGGAGTGGCTAGAGGGAAGAAGGCTTAGGTGTCTTGTTGTAATGAAAAGAATTGGCTAATTTAAAAAAGAAAACTGAATAAAGGGCACAGACACAATAAGACATAAATGGTGCTTTAAAGTTTTCTTAGTACTTTTCATTTTCATTATCTCACCCAAGTCTCACAACAACTATGCAATAAACAAGATAAGGTCAGTATTATCCCCATTTGACAGAAGAGATACTGAGACTTAGATTGGTTAGCAATTTATCTACCAGCACAGTCATCCCCTGTAAAGCTACAACTTGACCTCTGGTCTATCTGGCCTTGGAACCTCTGAAACCACACCAAGTGATTCCCACATCTGAAAACGTAGGAAAAACCACACAGAAAAACATACAGCACAAATGGTGAGCCCCTAAAACACGGCACTTGAGCAGTGTGTGGGTGCTCCTTTAAGAACTTAACACATAAACCCAACAGCCAAGGTGTTCAGCCAAAAAAGAAAACAAGAGCGGCATATTTCTAGGGTGCATAATCATTTCTGGACCAGTTCCCACTAGCAGCCTCAGAGGCGAGGCAAACAGCGGCTCACTGGCTGGCTGAAGCTCCTCCACCCCCAGGGTTATGACAGCGCAGCTCTGACTCGTGTGCAGGCAAAACCCCAAAACTCAAAACAAGAAGTGAAAAAAGTGGAGCCAAGAGAAACCGTCAGCATCCTCCACACCCTCGCAATCCACATAATGCCTGGGGTCGCCTGAAACGCGATCTTATGAGGCCGGTGGTATGAGGTGGACCTTCCTGTGGACCCACCGGCCCTATCTCTTTCCACTCAGTCCCTGAAGGGGAGAGGGTTTGTTATGAAGTCCTGGAGCCAAAGCCCAAGGCAGAGATAAAACCCAGGCGCCCTCTTCTCAGGAACAGTATGTCCACTCAAACTCTCCACCTGGCCCTCCCCCCTGGTCCTGTCTCTGCGAAGATGAACCGGGTGGGATCGGTGGGGTGCACTAAACCTGAGGAAAGGCTGGAGGAAAAACCCGGGTGTCCACCTACCCCAGCCACATTGCCCCACGGTGTGTGTAAGGTTCCATTCCCGCGCGCGCCACAAGCGCTAACTCGGAACCCAGCGCCCTTGGCCACGTTTGAGATTGAGGAGGAGGCATCGCCCAGCTAAGCGCCATGGAGGCAGGGAGCGGTGCCCGCCAGGAGAGCCTACCTCAGTTTTGACAGAGAAGATTTTCCTAGAAGACGCCGGGGAAGATGTGGGCGATTCGTGGATTTCAGGCGGGGGTGAAGGAGCTTAGCCCAGGGGCGCAGCGACCCACTCTGGTCCTGCACACTGGGGGTCTCGGGCTGCACACTAGAGATCGTTGTATCGCGGGGACAGTGAGGAAATAAAGGCTCCATCCTCAACTTTGTCGGAGGAAACTGCTCCGCTCCGCGGCTTGCCCAACCCTGTCCGAACGCCGGGTCCCGGGTTTGGGGCGAACCAGAGACCCAAGTGCCTTTCGGCGCGCACTAGGCAGCTGCACCTGGGCGTATAGCCCCCTCTCCTGCCGCCCGCCAACTTGGAAGCATCTGTCTGGGCGCCAGCCTACTCCTCCGACCCCGCAGCAGGGTCCGTACCCCGGCCTCCGGCGACGGACCGAGCGCCAGGAGTCCCAATCGCTGCGGCTACTGCAACCGCATCTCCCCTGGCCTGGCCTGGCCTCTGCCTCCCCTGCCAGCTCCCCACGCCCCGGCCCTACCGTGCAGCCCGGCTCGTGCCCGGGCAGTGCCACTGCGCGGAACGCGTCCCAGCCGGCGAGACTCCTCCCTGGGGACTGCCCCGCGCGGGGCTCCGGGCTCCGGACAAGGTTTGGCCCGCTGGGGTGCTGGCTGGCTGCCGCTCGCAGCTCCCGCGCGGGCTACTGCTGCCGCGCGCGAAGAACGAGGGGTGGGTGCGAAACTCCCGGCAACTCCAACTCCAGGAGCCGGAGCTCCAGCTGCAGCCGCGCGCCCGACCGCAGCCGAGTGCCAGCGCCTGCGAAGCAATCCTGCCCCCGCGACCGCCTCTGAGCATGCCCAGTGCCGCCGTGGGCGAGCCTGAGCGCCCCGGCCCGGGGCAGAGAGCTGAGGCTGGGGCCGGTGACCCACCCCAGGCTCCAGAGCGCGGGGTCTGGGGGACGGAGGGAAGGCACTGGGCCTTGGAGGAGACCCTGGAGCAAAGGGCCAGGGAGACACAGTGTGTGGAGGGCAGTGCAAGTTTCACGGGTTGTGGGAAGTTTGTCGGTTAGAAAGGTGACCTGCTTCATTGAACCTGTCTGCGAGACTGTATTAGAAAGGACGAGGAAATATGTATTCTCCAGGAGAGAATAAATGGAGACAGCAGATGAGTGTTAGCCATAGCACTCGTACCTTCATGCCTAGGGTTGCAAACTCAAAGAACTCTTGGAGCAGGCAGTTGTAAATGAGTAAACCCTGAGGGAGGCGTCTAACTAGAGAGCTGTAAGGGCAGAGCCACTCTGCTCTAACTGCCCATTGCTATCATGGAAGAATTTGGGCCTACTTTTGTTAGGTTTTCTGATTTTCCAAGCAATGAAAGATTTAGATTATTTTCATGTAAAATATTCTGATTTTTAAAATCTTGATAACGAATTCAATTAAAAAAAAAATCCCAAACCCTCTAGACCAAACAAAACGTATCAAGGTTCCTTCCCTGCTCAACCCCTAAGACAGCCAATTTGAAGTCTATGATTTCCGTCTTCTTTTAGCAAAGAGGGGCTAAGTGCCCACTGTGGTTTGGGAAGGCCCTGGAAAGGATCCAGTACAGTGATTCAGATCTTCATCAGAGTACTACCAGTTACTAAGGAAGTGGGTTTTCCTACAGAAGAGAGCTACAGATAAATGCTGGGGCTGTGAGAACTAACTTTAAACATCATTAATAAAAGTACGTGAGTGGGAAGTTTCTGCAGGATCAGTGACAGTGTCCTGCCCAATGCCTTTGGGCGTCTGAAGAAAAAAACAGTAATATTAAGCCTGTCTTTATTTTCAATTTTGATATTTTTCATTATACATTCTTACATTAATTAAAAAATATTTTGTTAAAATGTTGATTACTGAATTGTTTGATGTTCCCTTAAATTTTGTGGACCACCTCACACTAGCCTGTGGTCTGCAGGGTGTTAGATAGTGGCACACCATCTTTTAGTGTGTTCAGGATTCTGTTTACGAATCTTTGGAATCAGCTTTTGGGTAATACAATTTTGTGAGTTAAAATGTCCCTGTACTAGTTTCTATTGCCAGATACCATTCCTTCTGCTACCTTCCATTTTTCATTGTCAAGATATAGGTCAAGATGATTCCTCTCCCCGCCCCCGACAACTACCCTCTATCTCACATGCAGGTTATCAATGTAGTTTCTGCCTCAACAGACACCTGGGACTTACCTCGGTACTCTGGATGATTCTCCCTGCAGGTGAGCTCATTGCTGAATTCATGGAGAACAGACCACCACTTATCTATGGGAAGCATTTTAAGCATGTAGAACTCTCAAAGAAAAAAAATGCTCGGGTGTTTACACAAGAAGCTTTCCAGACGTTATGGAAAGGAAGAAGTACCTAGCCCAGGACCCAGCACATAACAGGTAGTTACAAATATTTGCAGAATCAATAGCAATTTCCATCATCAGAACCTTTTGTATCTCTGTTCCACCTCCCACCGTTCGTAAGAATTATTATTTTTAAAAATCTCAATTAAGGATAAGGCTGTAAAAAAGAGCAAGAACAGGATGTAAGCATTTAGAAAGGGAGGGCTCTGCTTTAACAAGTAAAAAGTTTTGTCTACTTAAATTTTAAATTGCATTTGTTTTCAAATTATTTTGATTAATAGTAATAAATAATACATGATAGTAAAAAGAAGCCCAGTGTAAAAATGCTCCCAAAAAACTACTGTTCTTGCCAGTTTCTTGCATACAGTTAACAGTATGCAGATGAAAGCAAGCATAGTTGGGTTCCCAACCCCCCCTTAAAGTCTAATCACGAAACCATAGAACTGAAAAATACCTTATAGTTCATCTGGATGCCAAGTTACAGACTTCTAAATTGCTACTATATTCTGGAATAGAAAAGGAAGACATGAAAGCAGTATTCTCTTGTGGCACAAGGAAACTCATAGTTGTAAGGACACCAGATCATGTGGCAAAACCCTCCTGAGCAGTAAGTGGTGCAAGAAAAAACTGAGTTTACCTAGAGTTCTCTGGAAAACCATAATGCCCACCGCCAACCTCAATCTAAAACACCCACAGATTTAGATATCCTTGGTTGCCTAGGGCTATAGAAGGGAGTGTTGTCTAAATAGCAAATGGAATGAATTGACATGAACAAAGACAGCTTGATCTAAGGAATTGTACATTACAACATGACTATTTTTAACAGTATCACTTATGGTATAGCATCATCAATCATAGTATGTCTTCAAGACTAGTAAAGTCTATTTAAAATTTTTTTAAATCATATACAGTGTAGTTAATTGCTTTTCAAATTCTTCATTCTGATGATGCGATTTCAGGTAAGAAATTCAGGAACCCTCAATTTATCAACTTTTAGATTGATCCATATGAAACTGCTATTTCTGTCAGTCATGGTCACTTTAAAATTGGCAATTTCATAGGGTTCAATCAACCCCTAAATTAGTCATTGTTTTTAGAGCTGGAAAAGCCTTTCCTTTAAATTGTTTAGAATACCGTTCATTTCTCCACAAAAGCCAACTCAGAGAAACCTATTTAATGTCTGTGGTTTATAATGATACCAGATTGATATCTGGGCCTGGGATATCAATTGGCCCCATTCTGCACAGAAGGGAGGAAATTCCTCTTCCTCTCTTGCTGAGTACAACACCAGTCTTAATTGGTCTTAAAATAGGTTAAAATAACCTTTATGTCCTTTTTGCTCCTTTTGCACCTTCCCCAGTATTCTCTTGAAACCTTTTCAATGTACCTACTGTCCTCATTCTAGCCTTAGTTCCCTATCTTACCCCACATGGCTGTTGCTGCCTATTTTTAAAAATCAGCATTCCTTTAGTATACTGCTAGTTAGAGTCAAGAAAAATAACTTGATCAAACTAATTCACACTCATATGTGGAAAACTATCAATGTTTCCAAAGACACATGGAATTTAAACAGTATTTTGTGGTCTCAAAGGTATATTTCCATAATAAAATTTTGGAGTATGAAAAGTGACATGAGAAAGAATTCTGGTAGTGAGGGGTAGAAGCAATATATTGAGGAAGAGGAATTTTTAGTTCAGTTCCCTCTCATTTTATAATTTCTTCCCATCCTTCTTCTTCAAAAACATGGATTCTTTTAAAGTTTTCTGTTTTGTTTTGTTTTTTAAAATGGCTCCCCTGACAATAGCAGTGAGCATCCCTAGGCTAGGGATAGGTCTGTAGCTGTCCCACGTATGTATAATTTGTAAATTGGGAAGGAAACCTATCACTTCCAGTAACATTGATATGGTGGGGTCTGGGAGACCTGCAGAATTCAACGAGCATACGGAGTTTATGCTTGGGACCCTATTTTGTTTCCCATCCGATTAGTGCTTTTACTTATTAAGGATTCTAGCTGGTTTATAACTGGAGCCCACCTTCTCTTTTGACTGAGTTGCTGTGGTCTACATTCTGCCCCTAATTTACTAACTGTATAGTTTCTTTCTCTCCTATGTTTTTAAGAGCCAGGGTAAATGTTAACTATTAACACGAAACTTGATGAATTATGATCCCCTACCATTCACTCTCATGTGGAACATTTGTGAGAGACATGGCAAACTGCGGTTCTTATTTCTTCCCCTTTCATCTTTATTGGTCTTTCATTTTGCCAAAGCTTCTTTCTGCTTCTCTAATGATATTACTCTACACTCTAAGCTGCTTCAGCTTTCATGTACAAGCATATACATCAGACACAGACTAAAACAAGAAAACATTCCTTAGAAAAAATGAAACCAAAGAAATCTTAGTCTCACAAAAGGACTTGGTTATATCCTGGACTTGGTTGCTCTGTAATAGTTTAATATGTCTTAGCCACATCTTTCCGAGAAGATTATTCGTTCTTTGAGTGCTGGGAACAAATCTTAAGGGTCTTCCATTTCTGTCACCCAACGCCTAGCACAGAAGCAGGAGCCCATACACAAAGGACAATTCCAACCTGTCACTATTCACATGAAACATCAGGGACAGAAGACCAATAGTTCATTATTGTATCTCTAAAGAGATAAAGAATCTGATATTTAGAACGCACACATACAGTAGCGTTGCATCTGTGGTAGGTTTTACAATCAAAATGTACATGTTATTTAAAATATATAGTAGAAATAGTGGGCAAAAGAAAGGTAGACTTTCATGAAGAAGTGATGAGCAAGTTGAGGCCTGTGGATTAAATCTGAAGTAGTTAACTAGGCAAAAAAAGAAGCAAAGAAAGAGCATTTAAACAGAGAAAGCAGCGTGCGCAAAGGTACTGAGGTGGGGAGTGTGTGAAAGCTTGGGAGGGAACTTGAAGATCTTTGTTTACCTAGTTACTAACCCCATAGACTTTTGATGTAACTCAATACTGTATAAGAACAGCTGCCATAAAAAAGCAAATTGTCCTCAGCGAAAATCATAAAATAATCTGGTTTTCATTAATATTAGAAAATATGTCTTAATTATCTGTGCTCTGGGAGGGCCTGGCAAAAAACCTCACCAGTCTGAGATTAATAGTTTTATTTCATAACAAAGACTTTGGAATCAATTATACTAGTGTTGCTTCAAATTGGGTCAATATCAGATAGTTTTTTCTGGGACCTGGGGAAGAGAGAGTTTAGGAAAAATTAAAAAATGGAAAAGAAAATATCCTATGGGTTTGTAACTATTAAAACTGTGGTGTTACTGAAAGGAAGGGCTGAAAATTCAGATGTATGGAAATACTGAGCTCTTATAAAGTAGGACATCCAAGAAGAGCTTTCTTATGGGATATTGAAATTAGGGACTATTTCTTGGATGAGGAAGAACCCAGAAATACAGGTTTCATGGTCATATGCAGAAGCTGAAGCAACAAAAATAAGATTTCTTAGAATGAGGAAAACAAAAAAGAAAAAGCAGCAGCATGCTATGGTAGAAAGGACATGGGTTTTTATTTTAAATAGATTTGGTTTTGAACCTCTATTTCAACTCTTTGTTTCCATAGAACCTTGCGTGAAGTCTACAACTTCTCTGAATACCAGATGCCTTGTCCCTAAAACAATGTGTATTACTATCTACGTATGGTTTTAATTGGAGTGAACATGTATGTAGTATACCTAGCACTGTAGGTGGCCTACACAAGTGCTGAATAAATATTGCTACTTTCAACCATGACCACCCATCTGGGTAAGTTAAAAAAAAAAAAAAATGGGGGAGGGAAAGCAAGAGTGTGTTTTAGATTTCCAATCGAACTGTTTCTTAGAAGCACTGCTTCTGGTACAAGCAATCGTATTTTATCTCTGCAGAAGCAATACAGCATTCCTGTTTTCACAAAAACAATTTTGCATACATAGAAAGTGCTTTTAAAAAATTTCTGCTTTTTCCTGTCCAAATATTACTATATTTCCAAAGAAAAGGCCTAAGGGGGTAGATTAATAGTTTAGAGATCTCCACGTATGTGTTTACTAAGTTAGGATTCAATTAAGATTTACTAAGACAAAATACAGCTAAATAAATTTTACTCAGTGACTGATTCTGAATTTTGATCACAAATAGCCAAGTATGGCTCTTCTTCTCTTATCTCTTGACTTGCCTGAATTAAAAGTCTTGAAGAATAGTATCCAGCAGAAAAATAAAAAGATACTAAGACTGTTTTGATCCGTCTCTGCTGCAGCAAGGCCTCCACCTTAACTCAGACCTGCTTGGTTGTATTAAGTTCACAGTTTGGTAGACCGAACCACCCTAATTACTCCTTCCTTTATTTCAGCAATATTTTTGAAAAACCTATTTTTGGTTTAAAATGACTGTCTCCACCAAGACCCAGAAAATCTGCTAGGCTTTGAGCTAACAAAGAATCCCTTATTCTGCTATGACACAAGCAAGTCAGTGACTACAGACAGTGGCTATCTCTCCCCGACTTTCTGTGCTGCTAGTGTAGAGGATAGGATGATGCAATCCGTTCAGTAACCTTCCCAAAAGACTAACAATGAAAGAAGCTCCTGTTGTGCTATCCCCCCAGCTCTTCAGGCCAAACAGACCTGCCCAGCCGGATAATTTCCCACTGCTGCTGCCGCAAATTAGCAATGCAGCTGAGGACTTCGCTGCTCAAAGAGTCCTTCTCAGTACCTGGGAGCTTGTTAGAAATGCAGATTCCTGCCTGCCCCAGATCAGACGAATCAGAATCTGCATTTTTACAAGACTGCCAGGTAATTCGTTTGTACATTAAAGTTGAAGAATCACTGCCCTGGGACACCCAGCCAAGAAAGACAGGGAGAAAACAAAAAGCACTTTAAAGGTGAAATCTGTTTCCTTTGCCCTTGATGCCCTTTCTTACTCCAATCTCCAGGCCCCATCTATGTATATCTAAATCTCACTCTGTTTTTCTTTGAGCTGTCTGAAACGCTTCCTCTGTGGAAATCTGTACTAATATGTCAGCCAGTGGCATCTCTCCTTCGTTTACCTGTATCTTTCCTTTGGCTCCTCCCATGGCCTGTTTACACCGCCCAAGGGTGTTTGCACGGGTCTAATCCATCCTGCTTAAGGCTTGAGACTTGCTGGGACATTCTTTATGTCCTCTATAGTGTCTAGCATAGGGACTCTGGGGGGAAAAAGCTTATTTATTTATTGAAAGAAAAAAAGGGAGGGAGAAAGGGAAGGAAGAGCTCTGTTAGTGAAGTAAATATCTCTGAAAAACTGAGTTCAGCTCCAAGGGTGGACTTGAGCCCATTTGAAACAGGAACCCAGGAACCATGCAATGTCCTTCCCCAAAGAACACCAATATACCCGGTCTGGGACTGTCCCAGTTTTCTGGAAGCTAGCTGTAACAGAGCAGATTCAAATCCACCCATCACGTCACTCACCATCCAGACCAGGCCCAAAACAGGTATCTTTCCAGCACAGAATCACAATTCTATTTGCTAAGGCCTTGACCCCTGACTTAAGTACACTGTAGACTCTGGAAGAACTACCTCTTCACCCACTTTTTGTCCTCTGTCTATTCCCACTTAAACATTAATATATACCTTTTTTTAAAAAATGTTATTTTTTAAAATCTTTTTTGTTTTCTTTATAAAGAAATCTTACTGAAAAATATTTAGTGTTCGTAATTCAAGTTTTTGTCATTCATCCTTGAGTAAAGGCAATGAGTTTCTGGCTGAAAGTGACAAGTTAAAAGCACAAGTCATTTTGTTACTCTTAATTGATAGCAGAGTCAATTAAAAACCTTGTCTCTAGATCAGATTTATGATGACATATTCACAGTAGACATATTTTTCCCAATAGACGTCCTGGTGTCATTATACTTTGACACACATAAAATATAATGGGAAATGTTCCCAGGACTTATAAGAAATTAGACTTTACTAGTGTCTGTTATGACTCATAAAATGAGTATATGGCCCACATGGGGAAGAGACTTAGTTGTAGGACTGGAGTTCACATAGAGTAGGCAGTTTTCTTTGATAAGTATTTTAAAGGTTATGCAGAAGCTGGATAGTCTGTGATTTCCACCTCTGTGAATTTCTGTCAAGGAAATAGCTCTATTATAGCAGCATCAGTTATAATAGCAAAATGGGTAGCACTTCTCAGGAAATGGGAAATAATTAAATATATTTTGTCATACTTGTTCGATGGAATGTTGTGTACTTTCTGTAAATAATAAATGGGATAACTAAAGACTATTTATGAAACTGGCTTAATTTAAAAATGCTACATAAAGTTGTATCAAAGTGTTACTGAGACTCATCATATACCCATTAACAACTTACTCTGGGCCAACACTGCGCTAGACACTGGGGATACAGCAGTGAAAATGCCAAATATGATTTCTGATATAGGGACCTCCCAGTCTGAGATGGGAGAAAGACATTGAACCAGTACATATATAGTTACAAACTATGACTCATGCTATGAAGTGAGGGTGTAACTGTATATTAGGGGAACCTAAGCTGGTTTAGGGAAAAGGGTGTTCGTCAAGGAAAGATCTCTGAGGAAGTGACAGGAGAATCAGTGTTAGCCAAGGGAAAACTGGGGGGCAGCATTCCAGGTGGACATAGCACCTGAAATGGAGTGACTGTACGTGAGAGGAGAAAGCAGTACGCTGCTGAGGAACCAGATCATGTGATGCCTTTAGGATTTATCTTTCTAATCCTATGGGAAGCCATTGAAGCTTCCTGAGCTGAGGAGTCATGGGGACCTATTTACATTTTAAGACCATGTTGTGCTACCTTGAAAATGGGTTGAAATAAATCAAGAATAGAAGAAGGAAAATCAGTCTGGAGACCATTGTATTTGTCCAAGTGAGAGAGAAGAAAGTGGTTGAGAGATTTCAAAGAAAAAGAGGACAGATTGAGCTACATTCTGAAGGTAAGAAAAATACAATTTATAAATGATTGGGAGTAGGGATGGAAACATTAACTAGCTCCCTAGGGCTACCTTAAACCACTGGGAAGATGGTGATATATTGACATATTTGATATAGTTGTGAATTTGGGAAGAAAAACTTAAATATCCATTTTGGACATGAAGTTGGGATCTTGTCAGAATAACAAGTGAAACAGTCAATAGATAGTTAGTATACAGGTTTGGAACTCAGAAAATAGATCTGGTTGGAAATTAGATATTTGGGAGCCATTAGATGGTATTTGATACTATTGTATAGGGTGAGTATAGAATGACTAGGGAATAAAACTCATTTTCAGCCCCAAGCAACTGCCGCAGTAAGAACAGGAGCTATCAAAGGTGACTTCCAGGCTGGAGAGATGTGGAGTAGTCCTGGGACACGGAAAATAGTATTTCAAGAAGGAAGGTGTGGTCAGCTGTGGTGAATACTGCTAAGAGGTCAAGCAAAATGATGTGTTCCTATGGATAAAAAATAGTTGTTTTATTAGGGTGGTGGTTTTAGAAGTATATTATTTGTAATAATGTTTAAGCTTTATTTAATAATGAAAACTTAATTAACATCTGATTATTTTTGATAACTTAATTTCAATAGCATAATATCTTTGATGTATTTATTTCATCTTGATCACCAAACTCTTTAATAATCATTATGTTTGCATCTCTCTATTGTCCTCTTATATATTAAACAGATACCTCTCTTATCTCCAATCTAGGATTAAATCTTCGCAAGTTTTACACCTGACCAGCTCTCTAGCCAAACAGCAGAACTGCTAAACACACAAAGTCCCTGCCTTATAGTGGATACCCCATAGAATGTACGGTTTACTTCATGTAAGAGTTTTTGGATGCTCTGTAACAAATGATCTATTTCTTCCTTTAGGTTCATTTATAGAATTTTGCCAAAAAGTGTCCCTATCCTTTAAAAAACCACAAAAATCCCTACCTTATTTAGGTAAGTCTGATCTTAATTTGGTAGACATGCATTAGACAAAGACAACTGAAAGTATCTGAACAAAATGTTTTTTGTTTTTTTTCCACACATTCTGATATTATATTCAGGAACTAAAGAAATAAAGTGAGATGGTTTGGACAGGAACTATTATCTTCCTAGTTTGGGGGGTGAGAGGGGATGGATGGGAGCAAATGCCCACCCTCCACTTAAATACATTGACTGTTCATTTTCTTTGTAATGACTCAGAGTGTCACCACCCTGTGGTATTCACGAACAGAAATAATGAAAGAGGAAGGAGCCTCCAAAAAGACTGGTCTCAGCAAAACTGGCAGGATTCCATTTACTTCCTCTAACTTTCTACCTTAGGCTTTAATTATACTGTTAGATAGTGTTCTCACCTCAAACACAAATTCTTCTGGGCAAGAATTCAAATTTATGCAGATTGTCTTCCGTAACCCTCTACAGCTCTGCTATGCTTACCGGAACCCATCCAAAATCATTTCCATTCTGAATGTCTCATGAGACAGGTTAGATCTCCACGTCACTCACTTGTATTCTTACTTTTCACCTTCTTTTATCTGTATCATTGGGCATATTCAGCAAAAAATACTCTTAATAATTTTGGCCTCAAGATTGTTTGGAATAATAGCTAACTAAATAATAATGCTTTACAATTTTCTGATATTAGATAGGGCTTGTTGGAAATGAGTCATTTTGCACACATTGGGAGTTTTACAGTTAGTTTAATGTCGCTGAACTTAATTAACTTAAATTTTCACTTGTACGTCATTATACTTTGAAAAACCCTCCTCAGTCAGAGAGCTATTAGCAGTGAACAACAAATGCACAGTTCCTCTAAGTTATAAGATCTATGTGACTAATTCGTTAGGTGGAAAAACTGAGGCATAGACCAGTAGATTCTCCAGCAGCAGGAAGATAAGGATACTACCATGGAGAAAGAGAAAATTAAGGTTAAGGAACATTTTCATGTGACAAACTCAGTCTTTGCAACCACTAATAGGTGAGATTACAAATGAGTGCCAGCATTTTAAGTGGGGTTGTTACTTGGAAGTGACAACTGGCATGGGAACCCACCCATGCATCCTCCAACTCCCAGAAATCAAATAAACACATAAAAAACAAATCCTCCTTTATTGAATGGTTTTAAGAAGACAAAATAAAAAAAAACAATCAGTATTTTGAATATTACAAAACAAGCTATTGCAGCAAAGAATATACCGAAAACTGAAGATCTCTTCAAGACCAACTCCTAAGATGTCTTTTGATCATCTTAGTCATTCGTGTGTATTTTGAGGGAAATTAGGAAGTTCTAATAGCAAAATAAGACTTTAAAAGACTTTCTTCCAAAATACTTTGGCACAGCTAATCTCTTAATTTCCCTTTAGCTCATTAGGGTTTTTTTGTTTGTTTGTTTGTTTTTAAGCATTTACATAAAACTTTATATTTCAAAATACTTGCTTGACAAAAATCACTAACATTATTCTATACAATGTTATACTGAGACAATAGTCTTTAAAGATCATTTATACTTTAAAAAACCGATCTCTCCTATTTGTTTGTCTTGCATCATGCGTGTTTTCTGGGAGTGCCTTTTTATTCAAATTCACTTCAACAAATATTTACTGAATAGCCGCTTGGTACAAGACTGTATCAGAGCTTCTAAAGAACTAGGTTACAGAGACAGAAAGCATATTGGTGGTGGCCAGAGGCTGGCAGGGGAGAGGAATGGGGAGCGACTGCCTAATGGGTATGGGTTTTCTTTCGGGATGATGAAAAAGTTCTGGAACCACCCAGTGGTGATGGTTGTACAACACTGTGGATGTATTAAATGCATCTATACAGTTTAAAATGGTTTAAATGGTAAATGCCATGTATTTTATCACAATTTAAAAAATCAGGCAGAAAAAATCTAGTAAGAGTCAATGAAGGAGAGACATAAATATTCTACTTCTGAAGTACATTTAATCATAAATGTATTTAAATTATGTTTTCAATATCGCTATTGATTTCATGCAGTAACTGTGCCAAATCCACTTTCATAAGAATGTGGAAGGATATTAGGGCAGTCATAGGCAGTCGTACTTAAACAGGAATGCTGAAATGAGCAATATATGGTCCTTGCCTTCAAGCACCTTTCAATTTTCTGGGGAATGAAAATAGCTATAAAAAATGTCTGATATGAGACCCAATGTCAAAAAAGCTATTCTAGAAGGTAACTGTAATGCTAAGGAAGTGAAGGGGATAATTAGATAAATTATGAGAGAGAGCATCAAGGATGCACTAGCTTTGTACTTGATCTTCAAGGGTGGGTATGATTTTGCCAATGACATAAAATGGTAGCAGTTAGTCTAGGTACAGGGAAGAGGATGAGAAAGAGTACAGAGCCAAGAAATGAGTGTAGTTAGTAGTATGGAGTAGCCACACGTGCCTGAAGGGCATGGTTTAGTAGGCCAAGCAATGGGACAATGGAAGTGAAAGTTGAGGGCCTATCACAGACTCACAGGATAGGAGTGAAGACATTGGAGTTTACAGGTGATTTAGAAGTGATTTATTCCAACTTTCCACCTACAAAATGGATTTTACAGCATCTGACAAGCGGCCATTCAGCTGCTTTGGGATTCCTCTAATGCAGAAGTCACCACCTTCTGAGACAGCCTGGACTGCTGTTAGATGACTGAAACTGTTCCAGTTTTCATATTAATCGAAAATCTGCCTCCCACAATTTCTATCCATTTATTTTAGTTCTGCCTTCTGAAACCAAGCAAAATAAATGAATTTTTTTTATCAACTCTTAGTATTTGACTCAGTAAATATGTTCTTTTATCTTCTGTTTTCCAAATTAGATATTCCTGAGTCCTTTAATTGTTTCCTTATGGCATGCTTTTTAAGACTCCTGAACTTGTAGTTAATCTGTTCTCTGTAAATTCCTGTGTTCCTATTTCAGTGTAACAGTCAGTACTCAATTTGTTTCTCTAGGTTTCGTCTGAGTGGCATCACATCTGCCTCTAACCCAGCCTGAGGTTCTAGTCAAGGTTCTGATAGGCACATCACCTAGTTGACATATATTAAGCTTAGAGTCAACTAACACCTGCCTAAAATTGTTTTTTGTAAGTGCAAATATTAAGTTACTTTTCTCAATGCAGTACTCAAGTGCTGAACTTCTAAATTTATCATTTAAAAATTTCATTGTGTTAGATTTGACCTACAATTCTATACTCTGAGAACCTTTAGGATCCTGACTCCGTTGTCTGGTATACTGGCTACTCTACTATCTTCTTGCCATTCATGAATTTGATAAGCATGCCTTTGATGCTGATATTCAAGGCATTCATAAAATGTTTCAGAGAAAACTATAGATGACATAATATGTAACAAACCATTATAATTTTCCTTCTAGGCTGACTTTGAATAAGTCAGTAATTGATCATCTCTGGAAATCGTCATTGAACTAATTATGAATCCAGCCATAATATTGACTTAGTGACTTCTAAGAAATTGACTGTACATTGTTCTTCCATGAAAAAGTATTGTAGCTACCTCCTTACTGTCTCTTGGACTGCTCATTCTGGGGGATGTTAGCTGCCATATCATAAAGACTGTATTACTTTTCTGTTTTTGTGTAACAAATGGCCACAAATGTAGTAGCTTAACCCAGCACCCATTTATTAGCTCACATTTCTGTAGGTCAGGATTCCAACACAGCATGGCTAGGTTTTTCTCAGGGCTATCAAGTGTTTTTGAGCAAGAACATTGCAGATCAGAATATGCTTGCAGAATTCTACTTGAGCAAAAGAAATCCATAGAGGAAATGGGAAACTGGGAGAGCATTTGGGTTGCTACCCAAATCCCAGGATGGAAATAATGATGGCTCCCAAGTTGCTGAAGTGGCAGTAAGATTCTATCGAGAATTTGGAAGTAAGAATCACTGAGGAAATAGAATACTGGATTTAGCAAGTTGAATTACTGTTGGGCATTGGAAAGGTATTTAATGGGGAGTTATTCAATGGTGCAATTGCTCAAGTTGTGTGTGGATCCTATGGGAGGATGTAAGAAAACAAATAGAGCTGAAAGATTAGTAGGAGATATGTAAATTGAGAAGTGTGGTAAATATAAGGTTATAGGGAGAAGGTATGGGACATTTTAACAAGTAGGAGGAGAGTGAGAAGAGTTAAGTGGGAGAGAAAAGTTCAAGAGGGAAGGAGCTAAGTAATATCAATGTACGCCCTATTTTAGGATAAGAGAGGAGGGTGACCAAGAAATTAAATTACAATGACTTTAAAAGTGTATTGTAAGAAAGAAAAGAAGGTAGCCAGTATAGTTCTAAGGGCAGCAATCTAGGGAAGCTGACAGAATACAAATCAAATATGTTTCTCTTAAGGATGGGAAGAATGACCCAGTCTCTGAAAACTATTCCAGTTCTAATGTTCTTCCTCTTTGGAGCTAAAGAATACTGGGAGATTTCAAAGAACGATTAAATATTTCTCTCACTGGAGGTTGTTCATTTAATTCATTGCCAAAAGGAACAATGCTGCATTTTAAGTGCTTCCTGAATTGAATACCCTGGACTCATAATTTGGGCGTTGGTCATTCCTTGCTTTCAAAGCCACCTTGAGGCCATTCTCGCATGGAGACACCTGATGACCTTTGTTTATGACCCCTGACACCCATCCCTCTCAGTCTCCACCATCCATCAACCAAACTGCTGTGAACCTAGCATGCTCCTGGAAACCTTGAGGGAAGAAGGGATGGCCTCATCCAAAAACATTAAACAGAATTATAAGTAGACACAGTGGGCACGTAGCAGAACCACAGAGAATAGGTTTGTATTTGCCGTGTTCCTGTCTCTTTTCTCCATCCCGTACATTGGCCAATTTTACTAAAGACAATTTTTTTTTTCACAAGTGTTCATGTCATTGCTAACCTCATTCTTTTCTTTTCCTGCTAACGTTTCCTAGTTACCTAAGGAAAACCAAGCTCTCAACCCCTCTTTCTCTTTGCCCATTTCCCCATTTTCCAATTTGCTCAAAAACCAGCCTTAATTCTGATAAAAACAATAATTGCACCCTTCTATCAAGCAAACTATATTGATGTACTTGGGGGTCCAATAAAGTATTGGGAAGAACTGATGCCATTAACTTTCAAGTACATAAAAAGTAGGAAATATTCCTTTGCACAAAATGATACTATACATGATCACAGTCCTTTAAAACATGTTTTCTTTTTCCTTAAGCAGCAATATATTCTCTCTCTCTTTCTCTCTCTCTCTCTCTCTCAGTGTGTGTGTGTGTGTGTGTGTGTGTGTGTGTCTAATTGCTGACATTGCAGAACTTTGCTTTCCTGCTATTTTTCCTTGTTAATGTCTAATAATTCAGATATGTTATGAACAAAATAGGATTCTGTATAGTTTAGAAATTCAGCCCTTATCTTTAGTCCTGTTTCTAGAAGAAAATGCATTCCACGTTCCTAATAAGTTTAGAGCACAAACCATTTGAAAGTTGAAAACTGTTTGTATCTATGTAACCAAAATATGATTAAATATCTTTTCTTTAAGTTAATCAATCTGAGTTTCCTGGTATTATTCACTTCAAGTTATTTTGTTGCATGTTATCATCATAAACCCTCCGCTCTGCGTTTAGAAGAGTGGCAACAGAGCACGCTCATGATTACGCCCCTGGAGGTGGGTAGAACTGCTTTCCAATCCTGACTCAATCACTTGCTCTATGGCTCTGGGAAAATTATTTAACTTCTTTTCACCTTAGTTGCCTATTCCATAAAATAGCAATGATGTAAACGTGCATCTGTTATTGTGAGGATTAAATAAGATCATATATGGCAAGTAAGTTTCTGTCCCCTAGCAGACACGCAACAATTACCATTTCTAGACAGTAGAATGGTGTTGTTTTTCCATCATGCACCATATCAGTGAAAATATTTTCATCACGTAGCCTTATCCATTTACTTATAAATTATATACATGTTCTTTTTAGACTAGTATAGCATGAGGATAAAACATACATAAAAGTTAAATTTAGGGAGAATGTGACAATGATAAACACTACTTAAAAATAAATAAAAATATGAAGTATAAGTGGGGTTTTTGTGTGTATTTTAAATTTTCAAAAAATTTCAAACTCCATTGCAACTCTAGATTTTTAAAAATGAGAGAAAATTCTCTTTCCACGGTTTTTGTGTGCAAAGAAATAAAACTGTTAATGGATGACACATCATTTTCACACAAAATTACACAATGATATAAGCATTTATCAAGACTCATTTTCAGAAGACTGTTTCCATAGTATTCAAAAAGAAACAGTTACTTTTGTATTGCTGAAGTATCACCTTTACCTTGATGGGACATATTAGATTTCATTGTTTTGTTTTGTTTTAATGTCTGTAGAAAGCTTGCTATTGACAGGCACTTATCACAGAAAAGATCAGCAAACTTGGAACACAGTTTTTGCCATAAAAGAAAAATATACAATATATCTTCAAGTTTGACAAGAGTTTGAAATGTTTTGCATTGAGATAACCAGTGAACCTATCTGCAGTACAAAATATTATCACGGGCATTCCTCATCTCATGAGCACATACTTATTTAACAGAGATTTATATGGTGCTTATTATTTGCCAGGCACTTTAAATAATGCTTATTATTTTAGCACTTTACAAATATTAACTCAGTTAATCTCATAACAACACTGTGAGTTAGGTTTCATTCCCATTTTACAGAGGAGATAACTAAGACAGAGACAAGTTAACAAAAAACTTGTGCAAAGTCAGGCAGGGTTTGAACCTAGCCATTTTGGCTTTAGAGACTCTGTTTTTAACAACTAGACTGATGTCTACAAGTTTACTAATAAAGATAAAACAAACTTTAATTACATTTAATACATATAAACTACAATTTATTGAGGTATGCTAGAAGCAGAGATTGGGTGAAGTTGCCAATACCCATCCTTTGGTATCAAGAAACCCTGCACTCCCTTTTGGAGATTTCTTGCATTGTATACACAAGTGACCGTCTAACATGTGGACCAAGTGCGGGCTCTTGTATAAAGGATATTAGTAATCTTAATCTATTCATATATATATATGCAGATATTCTAATATTTTCTTGCCAATTTCCAATGAATTATTGTATAGTCTTCAAGGGTATGTGAACCTTTCTTTGGAAATCAGTGCTGTGGAATCTGAATGTGTATGAAAGAGTAGCTGAAAAGATTTGTTTGTGTCTACTTCTAAAGCTGGAAGTCCTGCTATATGTAAATGTATAAGAAGTGGTCCCTGTGGATATACATATTCTTGTTTATAGCATATGTTACATTAAAATCTATTTGTATAAATGAATTAATACTATATTAACAGTATAATTTGGACTCTATCATGAATGTGTCACAGAAAACTTTCCAAGGATTTTCACAAGGATAATGTGAAGCACTAAAATAAATTTATTGGTTTACTCTTCTGTGCTTTCAGGCATTGGAAAGACTTGCTGGGTGAAAATACTTATAAGTAGTCCGTATTATTGAAATGATTGGAAGAAATTAGATTCAGGACAGTTGAACTAATATTTCACTTATGTTTCAGATTGGACATTATCTTTTCATTTCTATTTCCTTGTATTAAGAATAATTCAAGGTGGCCAGTTAGCTCAGTTGGTTAGAGCGTGGTCTAATAACACCAAGGTTGCCAGTTCGATCCCCACATGAGCCACTGTGAGCTGCGCCCTCCTTAAAAATAAATAAATAAATAAAATAAAGAATAGTTTAAAGTTGTCTTTTGCTAGAGAATATCTTCATCTCTGGTGGTGGAACTATTCTTCTTGATATATTGGCTCTTCAAAAATAAGAGAATCTGATGTTTGATTTCCATATGACTTAAATTTTCTGAATATTTAGGGATGACTCACCTATTTATTTTTCACCATAGAAATATCACCATCATTCTCATAATGCTGTTATGATTATTGCTATGGATAAATGATTCCTTAGTTATTTTTTACTTATTCAGTACTGTAATAATACAAAAATAGTTAAATAAGTAGAACTTCTACAATATTTAAATGTGATGTGCCACCCTTAAAAAATGAGTTCGTCACCTAATGCTAAGATGAACTATATTTTGTCACTTTAGGCTCACAATGAGTCTGATAAATTAGTCTCACTGAATAGACTGTAATCCCTGGAAGGTAGGAAGAGTGTCTATGCCTCCCTGTATTCATATATGTAGGAGGGGGCTTCTAAGCAGGGACTCAATAAATACTGTGCAATGAATTAATGAGTGAAGGATTTTCTGTTTGGGTGATCTAATTTCCTTAAAGAATGTCACAACAGAACTGGACAGAGGTATATTTGGGAAAAGGTTACATTTGCTTCAACATTTTTCTCCATGTTCCCAAGAACACTCTTGATGATACCCCTCAGTTTTTATGTTTCCTCTACTTTTTCCCCCTTGCTGATTTCATGTGTAGGAACAAGAAGGTTTTCATTCAAGAGAGAAGTAAGAGGTACAAATTTACTAGGCAGTCTCATGTGAGCCAATAAATTCATCTGAAAAAATATACAAAGTGAAAGGAAGGGGTTACCAATGGGACCTTGGGGAAATCTATATTTAAGGGATCAAAAGAGGAAGACACGCAAAAACAAAAAGAAACCTGGTGATGCAGAATATTTTCTTTGTGAGTGCCGGGATCGTGTCTCGTGAAGCCGAGGAATGGAAACATGGACCAAGGAGAGGTGAGGAGTCGTAAAAGAGGATAGTTTATTAAAAGTAAAGGGTTACAGCTCCTGAGCCGGAGGGGGTTCCCAAATGGGATGCCCAGTGACTCAGGCAAAAGCTCTTATTTTTATACCTTCCCTGCCTGTTTGGGGAAGGGGAGCTGGCACCTTCTCATAGAATTCGTTTGTCAGGTTTGTCCTGTTTGCCCACCCTAAAGAGATTAACAAACCCATTCCTCTCTATCAGATCTATTCCGTTTGTCTAGCAAAAGGAATTTTACAAGATAATTTATTAACCTCCAGGCGCTGTTACACTTTGTTCTGGAGTAAAGGAGTTATTTCAGAACCTGAAGTTTCAGGATATGGCTGTCTTACTTTATTCTACCAGGGACCTCCCTATCTCCCTAACATCATGGTAACTAACCTGTCTCACTGGTAGATGTCAACAAAATAAGAAAGAACTTGGAGGACTGGAGAGTCACAGGACCCAGGGAGAAAACATTTTGAGAATCAAGGAGTTGTTAGTAGTGGCAAGTGTCTCAGAGAACGCTAAGAATTGCAATGAGGCTATTGGATTTCGTTCTTAGGAGTTAAATAATGATCTTCAAGACGGCTACTTCAGTAGAGTTCTAAAGACTGAAAATACTACAATGAATTGAGGAATTAGGAGGAAGTTAGGAAGGGAAGGCAACTTCTCTCAAGAAAAATGACCTAGGAAAAAGGCAGGTTTGGCCTTGAGAGATTAGCTGAGCTAAAGAAGCCTTTTTTTTTCTTGATGAAGTACTTGAGAATGTTGTAGGTTGAAGGGAAGTTGTTTTTTCCAGAAAGAGGTAGAAGATGCCAGAGAAAGAGATAGGGGATATAATCCATTGATGGGCCAAGATCCAAAAACATATATGAAGGCAAAGAATCAGGACCAATTGGAAAATAGGAGGGAAGAATATTTGAGAACTCTGGGAAATTTTGAGGTTTTTAAGAATGGCAGTGGAGAGAACACACATGGGAAACCTTCAAATTTAGCCAAGTTAAAGTGAGGTTTTCTGCTTCCAATGGACAGGATAGAAGTGGGAAGACACGTGAAATGAGCTGAGGATGAAGTCAAGATGAATACAAAGCTTCACAATGTGATAAGAAAGGGACAGATAGAAGATATTGAATTATAGGAAAATGCATTGTCTACCGTGTTTCCCTGAAAATAAGACCTAGCCAGGACCATCAGCTCTAATGCATCTTTTGGAGCAAAAATTAATATAAGACCTGGTATTGTATCATATATCATATCATATCATATCATATCATATCATATCATATCATATTATTATATTATAAAGACCTGGTCTTATATTATAGTAAAATAAGACCAGGTGTTACATTAACTTTTGCTCCAAAAGACGCTTTAGAGAGCTGATGGCCCGGCTAGGTCTTATTTTTGGGGAAACACGGTATATGTACATTAGAAATGCAGTGTGTGTGAGTTTAAATGATTAATATATACTTATTATACAATCCCATCACCCAAATAAACACTGTTAAATGATACTACAGTGGAAAAATCTAGAAGGGTTGGTGTCTAACTGGATGAGGGACATAAGTGTGAGATAATCAGTTGGCTGGGGCTGTGGGTCTGAGTGATTGGAAGGATGAATGTGCCTTTGCCTGAACTAGAACAGTCAGGAGGCACTGCAGGTTTTGGAAAGAAGATGCTGTGTGTATTCTAGATATTAGATTTGATGTGGAAAATCATAGAATTAAGGAGAAGGATTTCCATGACTTTATATAAGTGGAAGCCTTGATGGAATTAATGATCACAGGGGGATAGTAGGTAACACACAGATAAGAGAACATGATTGGAGAGGAAGGAAAAGAACAAGGCATGTGCTGTGACCAGGGCCGAAGAGGGCCAGGATTTCAACAGAATTTACTAGTACAAAGAAGTCAAGGAGAGAGAACAAGGAACACATCAACTTCACCATTAGCTAGCTGGGAAACTGTCCATTGATTTACTTTAAATTATGGCCCTGCTTTTATAATTCACTTTTAAATGGACTTGTCCTTCAATACCAAAAATTGTTGCTTAAACTTTCCTTTGAAGTGTTCATTACAAGAATTAAAGAGAGAGAACCCCTTCTTCCCCACCCTTCTCAGCCTTACGGTGTAGGGTCTCTGCAGGACTCACAAATTTTCAAAAGAAATTTTAAAATTTGCTTTGAAAGCCTTTGTTAGATGTGCCCTTACTTCCATTGTTTTGGTTTGCCATGTTGGATGTACTTCATTTTTCTCACTGGGCAATTTCTGCAGGCTTCTGGGATAAGATGATTTTCCTTCCCAGGCAGTGCTTTCTGCCAGTATATATAGCAGCAATATTTTTCAGTGTAATATTCTCTGAAATTATCTTGGCGCTTTGCTGGAGAGAGGCTGACCAGCCACAGCCCAAGAGAACAATATGCTTGACTGGGTTGCATCTAAGTCTTGGATTTTTATTTTGAAACCCCATATTTTTAATGGAGGCTCTTAATTTTCTTGCCATCAATGTGTAAAAGAAGCTACCAATAGAAAAAATTATGGCAAATTTTGTGCATAAATTAACTGTTCTGGGTCATTATTAGAGTGTATTTACAAAGGACTCTTCCCTGGGCTCTATCTACCTCTGAGGAATGGATAACAAACAACAATATACTGAAATTCTTTCATTTAACTTACACAGTTAACCCTTGAACAACACCAGTTTGAGTTGTGTGTGCCCACTTATACATGGATTTGTTTTTCCAATAAATATACAGCCAGCCCTCTGTGTCTCTGGGTTTCACATCTGAGGATTTAATCAACTATGGATAGAAAACAGGATTTTTCATCTGCAATTGGAGATCTATAGTTGTAGATTCAGACTGTATGCGTTGTTCTACGCCTTTTTATATAAGGGACTTGAGCATCTGAGGATTTGTGTATCTACAGATGCCCAATCCCCTGCAGATTTATGATCAGATCACCCTGTGAGGTGTGATCCCCTGAAACCAATCCCCTGCAGGTACCAAGGACTGTAGTCAAACTAAGTATTTGGGGAGTCAAAGATTATACACAGATTTGACCGTGCGGCAGGCTGGTGCCCCTAACTCCTCCCCACACTCCATTATTTAAGGATCAACTGTATTTAAAGAATAATGCAGGCATATGAGTGAGAATTCTTGAGGTGCAAACCAAAATATGTATTAATCACAGTTGTTGGGTATGATTACAACTATACAACACGTGAAAGCAAAATTTTAGTATTTTGTTCCACATATTAATGCTGCTAAAATGAAATTCTCCATCAGCCCTGTCCCAAATTATTCTTACAACCACTTGGAGACAGCTTTCTTCCTCTGAAATATTTTTCCTGCATCTCAGTCATGCATAACAGAAAATTATTCTGCATCTCATCCAAGCTTTAAAAATTCCCAGTTTTAAGTGCCTACTAAAATGGTGCCAAGAAAGAACTCAAAATAGAAGCCTCAGGACATCCCGAGATCATTTAGTTCAGTAAGTTTCAGTGTGGTATTCGAGGTTAAAATAAACCTGATTAGAATTACATCTGTCAAAACGGACTTCTTGTTACCTGGGCCCAAATTCATAACCAGAGTCTCGTGGCTATTGCTGGCAGAGGCCTCTCACACACTTTGCATTTCGGGAAAAGCCAGAGGCTGAGATCTCAACCTCCTGTACTGTGCTTCTGCCTGTTTACACCACCTTACTCAATCAGTATAGGAAAGTTTTTGGTTTTGTCTTTTGACCAATGGAGGGACATCTGCCCCATTCAATCAGGACTGCACAAATTGTATCCTCATTTACATCTATACCAATCAATCAGAACTGCACTATTTGGACCAATCAGAACTACAGGATTTGGAAAACTCATTTGCATGAAACTGACCAAAATGGGAACTATGGGCAGGAAGTTTCTTTATAAAAGAAAATTATCATTTAACTCCTAAAAGCAAAATCCAATAGCCTCATTGCAATTCTTAGCTTTCTTGGCTTCTCTTACATGTTTGCCAATACCAAGAATCTCTTGATTCTCAAAATTCTTTCCTCCCTTCTCCCTGTGACTCTCCAGTCCTCCAGGTTCCTTCCTGTTTTCTTGACACCTACCAGGTTTCCCTTTTTGTCATGTCTTCCTCTTTTTATCCCTTAAGTATGGATTTCCCCCAAGAATCATTGCTAACCCCTTCCCTCCTTTCTACACGTTGTTTTCCAGATCAATTCATTAGCTCACATGAGACTGCCTGGCAAAGTTGTATCTCTTACTTCTCTCTTGCATGAAAGCCCTCTTGATTCCTACACATGAAATCAGTGGGGGGCGGGTGAGGAGTAGAGGAAATTGGAAAACTGAGAGGGATGAGCAAGAGAGTGTCCTTTGGAGCGTGGAGAAAGATGTCAAAGCAAAGTTTTTTCCTTTGTTTCGGAAGACCACAATTAAGGTTCCTACGTCAATCTGTGTCTCCTGGGCTGCAGCGATTTTTACTGAAATAAATGCTTTTATTCATTATTACAATTTAAAATTAATTTTGTTTTACAACCTAAATTGACTATCTATGTTATTGTTCAAAATTCCACGTTGAAACTTTCAAGAAATGAGTAAAAGGAAAGAAGTAAACAATACTTTCAGGAAGTTTTCTGGATCAGTGCCTGCTGAAGGCCGCCAGATTGGTGTTCTAAGCATGAGAGCAGACAACATTGCTAGGTATTATTGATTCAAATTTATTTTTTAAAATTTTAATTGTTTTGGGCTACATCTATCAAACAAGAAATAATTAGTAAGCTACAGCTATGTGCATGGTCTTGTGTTTAATTGTAGTTGGAAGCTAAGTTAGAAAGCTCCAAACTCACATTCCATGAAACTAGGAGTAGAGTTTGAGGATGGAAGAGGTAGGATCAAAGAACCCATGTTTATACTCAGGAAGTTGGTATAATATCTGCAGTCACAAATATAGAGTGCTACCTGTCTTCCACTCAAGGCTGTAACGATGTAACGTAAAGGTTTTGAATTAAAATTCTCAACAACTATTTTGCATTTTTTTTATTTTGCATTATTAAAGTGACCCACTTTATGAAGATGTAGGGGAACAGAACATGACACTCCAAAATATCTCTCTTTGGCATAAGGATTATTTTAAGCTGGTTAACTTTTAAGAAACAACACATATGGGAAAACCAAGCAGAAGTTACCCTCTCTAAATGACATTTACATTCATAAAGGAAATCTCCCTTTGTCAGGGTGTCTTCCTTGATGTACTAGGAAGAGGAGGAAGTCTCTACATCTCTAGAAACTATTATCAATCTAAAAAGCATGGACTCAAATTTGCATAACAATCTTACCCTTGTTTACTGTGCTTTTCCTGCTAATCTCCCATAACTGACTCCCCCACTACCAATATCTTTTGTCTTCAGCTGAAGGTGATATTTAAGGCAATGGCGTCTGCAATTTTGGCAATTACTCAGTTTTCCAGGGTTTCTCCCATATGTGGATAGAAAAAGGGGCATTGTAATAAATCTAACAGAAAGTAACTCACAGGATGATCTGATCATAAAATCCTCACTGGGCAGGTATTGGTGGGTAGTCTCTCCCCAGGCCTATAAAATGTTTATGTTCATCTTAAGTGAGTCCTGTCCATTGTTTTTGTGCATCTAGGTTATACACTTTTGAAATGCCTTTTTCAGATCCCTCAGAGGTGTAACCACGTTCAGAAGAGCACATAATCTTGTTAACTATCCTGTAATCTAATCATAGAGATTTCCCTGGCTTGCTTTCTCCCAACTTCATGATGTAAACGTCCTTATATTCCCTCTTAATTCCAAATATATAAAAGGAACTGCAAAATTGTCCTTTTATGGGGCATTTGAGATCTTGCTTCCTGCATCTCATTAGTTTGGCTCAAATAAACTCTTTAAAAATTCTCTACAGGTTTGGACGTTCTTATGTCGACACATCTATACAGGATATATACATGTTATTAAAATTTTATTTGTTTTTCTCCCGCTAAACGGTGTTATGTCAATTTAATTGTTAGACCAGCCAGAAGAACTTAGAAGGGTAAAGGAAAATTTTTCCTCCTGAACAAAGATAAGTTGTCATGCTAAGTGATACACCTGAGTTATAAAAACAATTGAGGACAAATTAGTCTTTTGAGTTGAGAAATGTAGGCCTCCAGATAGATGTATCAAATGTCTTTGAAAAATCAGGAATGTATATTCATTTTTGGAATCAAAGAGCAAGACACAAAGAGTTAATTTTTCCTTTTCCCCCTCTAAATAATACTTAAATTGAATATGCCAAGTTGGCGTATCATTCTCTCACCCCATCTATTTGTTAGAGGGGAACTTTCACAAGGGTGAAATCAAATGGGAAAGACTGGGAAGAGAAGGGTTGTGGGGATGGGGAGTTGAGACATGGGGCTGAGTGTCTGTTGCCATGGTGTGAGCTGAAGTTCTGGGCCTCCATCTAGGATTCAGAGCCAGTGGATGGACAATGTGTGTATAGGTTTAATATGATTTCAAATCCATAAAGCCACTTGTTTATGACTTAAGTAAAGTTGTTTTAATCCGCTTGTTTATGACAAAGGACAAAAAGTTGCTTTGATATAAGTAAGTCATGCTGGGATGTCATCATTCTGCATTTGTTGTCATATAAGCAGTGAGGGGCTCTGCTGCAGGCTCATGGATAAGAACATGTTGAAAAGCAACTACGGCAAGGGGACATTTGGACTATAAATACTGAGAGTTTGTGAGCTCTACTTGAGAGTTTTGTTTGGGCCAGGTGATTCCTCATTAACCCCAAAACTCTCCAAAAATCCTTGGGGCATTAATTCACTCCTGTCTTGGGGAGGCACTCCTTGCAGACAGTGGTGATAAACCTTGTAGGGGTCCCATGAAAGAGAATGCCCTGCCTAACAACACTGGCACCCTAGTTCCCTAGCAACGTGTTCTAGCAACAGGAGACTTTTACATTTGTACCAGCAGCTGGAAATCAGCTGTAGGTTGGACTCTGGCTCACTAAAGTGCCCACTTGTATAAAAAAGTACACCTCATATTAAATTTGGACTTTATTTCTTCACCTCCCTTTGTCTAAACAGTAATGTGATTAATCTGTCATTTGTTTGGAGTATGTTATTTCTTTATTTGGCTTATTAAGAAATATTTTCCTGTATGCTATCGGCTTATAAATTGATTATAATTCCCACGGTGAACCTGTGTTAAATAAATTGCTGGCAAAGACAACTCAGTCTCTGAGAATAACTTTTGCTGCCTCAAAACAAAACAAAAACAACAGCCAACTGGACATGGTCATCTTCTTGGGTGGGTGAAACTGTCTGTGGGAGAGGGAAGATTGCAGGGGAATGTATAAATCAAGTTGGAAGGAGCTTGGAAGACAGTACAACTTTGCATGGCGACCAAAGCTCTGGTCATTTTTTCTACCTCCCTGGTCTTTTTGGGCAGGGCCCCACTCCATCCCATTTAGCAAATAATTGCTCTCTAGGTCTTCCCCCTTTGAATCCTCTTGGTGCATTAAGTGGGGTTCCGAAGGCTGTTTCCTCTTTGGAGCCAGACATTTTTCCAGCTGCTCTTCTGGGAAGGAGGTGGGTGAGGGAATGCCAGGGCTCACTACCTCCTCCCTGACACTGTGCCTCTAGGTGCCCTGTGATGCTGGTGGTAGGAGACCAAGCACCCCATGAAGATGCAGTGGTCAGTAGGGAATTTGGGGGTGGGTGAGGAAGGTTTGGAGTCCTAGGGTGGTGGTTAAGAGGAGTATCTTGCCAAGAGGCAAGCTCAGTTTGGGACAGGGAGAGTAACTTTGGTACGTAAGAGATTGATTCTTGGGAAAAAGGAAATGGGTAGGGGCTGATAAGAAAGGAACTGGGGTCTGGGTCCCTGGGTCCTTTGGACGGGAGGGGCCACAGTGAGTGTGACCTCATTCATTCAACTTCCTGCTCACTCCAGGTGGAATGTAACTCCAAGCTGGACCCCATCCAGACCTCTTTCCTCAAGGTCAGTCACCCTACTCCATGCCCAGCCTGACTCCTGTCCAGAGCCATAGATCCTGAATCCTAGATTCAGCTTCCAGGCCTAGGCCTCCAGGGTCCTGCCTGGGAGCCAGTGCAATGCACAAAGTAAAAACAGAAACAAAAACAAACAAACAAACAAACAAACAAAAACCAATATAACAAAAAACCCCTATAGGGAAGCAGGGAAGAGACCCTTTTCTGCCTCCCAGCCTGGCTCACTTTATTCATGTGTGTATCACTTTTTTTGGGTGTCTCTCTCCTGAACAGATGGCCGACTCTGGAGGTCAGCCCCAGCTGACTCAGGTGAGTACCCCTGCCATCCATGGGATGGGATATTAGTGGCACTGGGCTATACACCCTTTGCCATACAACCCATCCCCAACCTGCAGGGCCTGGGGCTCCAGTGCAGCTCCTAACCTCACCTCACTGTCTCCCTCTCCTCTTCTTACTTCCACAGCCAGGCAAGCTGACCGAGGCCATCAAGTACTTCCTGCAAGGCATGGGCTACAGTGAGTATGGGGGTCAGAGGCTATCATGAGGACGAGGGATTGCTACATAGGAGGAAGGTTGGCCACTGAGGGGAGGAAGCATTTTAGGCTAATTCCTGGACTTAACCACCACCTGCCAAATCAAGCTCATTGATTCCCTGGTCCCATTTGTAACTCTCGTCTCCACCCAAGCACCCCACTCTGAGTTACCTCCTCTCTGACTGCCTACTTATCCTTCTCTCTCCACAGTGGCCTCTTCCTGTATGACTCGCCTGTCCCGTTCTCGCACAGCCTCCCTGACCAGTGCGGCATCCTTTGATGGCAACCGGTCCCGCTCTCGCACCCTGTCCCAGAGCAGCGAGTCTGGGACTCTCCCTTCAGGGCCCCCAGGGCACACCATGGAGGTCTCCTGTTGAGTGGCCCTTGTTGCCCTGGTGTGGGACCCACCCTCACCTCCCCCAGCACTAACCTGGGAGGTGCATAGGGCACTGGACCAGAGTGAGCAAGGGAAGATGGGCAGATCATGTGGGGACATGACCTTGATCTTTGATTGCTTCCCTAACCTTGACCTCTAACTTGTGATTTCTCTCAGCTGAGAGAGAGATCTTAATATCTCTTAGGGACCCAGACCCCTAAATGATCCCTTTCCCTCATTCTTGTGTTAAGGCGGAGAGGGCATGTGTCCCCTCTCCCTAATCTAGGTGTCTGTAGATGAGGGATAAGAGGTTGCTGTAGTTGTCCGTGGTGCCTCCCCCAGACTCTCCCTACTCATCCCATTGCAAGGATAGGGCTGGGTCTCCATTCACCAAAGCGGACATGGCTTCTCATTAACCCTTCAGGTCTCTGAAGGGTATGGGCCTAAATGAATGTGTCAGGGGAGGCTTGCTGCTGGGTTAGTTGTCCTCAGGATGTGAGAGAAACATCCAGTGTGTGAATGGAAGTTGGACTGGGAGGTGGTGGGCAATGAACAAGTTTGAGGAAAGGGCTGGAGCTGAGGCAATAGGAAGGGGCCTGGGGCCATTGGCTGCACTAACTGGTAGCTATCGAGACAGTGTGTCTAGAGTGGGAAGCGGGTAGGAACCAAGCTGGGGCAGGGCTGCTTAGGGCTTGGCATAGGAGTGGAAAGGGCTATTTTGGGGCTCTGACCACAGTGTGTTATGTGTGGAAGGTGCTCTCCTGTCTCCCACAACTTCTGCTGTAACAATAAACTGTAGAGGAATCTGATCACCATTATTCTTTGTCTGAATATGCCTGCGTCGTGCCCCTTTCCCACCTTCTTCCTGACCAACTCTCACATTCTCGAAGTGACATAAGCCATAGGAGGGGGCCCGTAGAGCATAGACACTTCACCAAATGTGATGACGTAATACCTATTCAGTAGATTGGTGTTGTCCTTGATATTGGTCGTACCTTTATGTCTTGGGATCGAAACTACTGAGATCTATGAAGACTTCGGTATCAGATACTGAGAAATGCATAGGATTTCAGAGACGTCACCAACATCATGATCTTAAAGCCGAAGTACAGAAAGCTGACGTGCCCAAGGACATCTCGTGACCCACCTTCCTGCAGGATCCTCCAGGGGTCACCTGGATTCCATTTTAGGCGACCCCAGGGCGTTGGGGGTCAGTACAATCAGCAGACCAGGACTCATCCAGTTACTAGCAGGGTTGGGTTTTTCACGGTTGATCCCAATCTAAAGACTCCTTCAGATGAGTCCCAGCAGCAAGGAGGGTTTCCTGTCAGGAATCCTCCTCCCAGTGAATCCAAGAATTCGGGGAGTTAGACTGTGTGGTTCTCTGAGAAGCTTTCAAGTGTGAACAATAATCATGAAGAGGACTTGATATTTTGTGGCCGTTGCAGGCTGATTCTGGGGCTCTTGGGGCACAACAAGTAAAAATGAAAAGGCACTTTATAGTGTTATTGGCCGGAGGACTGTGGGTTGAATATTACAAGGTCATTTGCCAGATTATAGAAACCCCACAGGCAATTGTACACTTTCCTCCGTGAAACTGAGCTGACGACTAATGCAGCTCGATGTCCAGTGCTGATACGCTGACATGGAAGTAGAGCCTGGAACACGTCCGTGGTTTTTGAGCATTTCATCACTCTCAGGACTGAGTCTATTGTAAACGCAGTAGGCGAGGATCAGGAAGGGTGAGGCTGTAGCTGCGTAATAGCTGTGCCTTATGGAAGGGAAGGTGGGTCTTAGTACATCCACCTGCACAGATAACACTGTTAGCAGGGGAATCTTTAGAAGAGGGAGAGAACCTCATTTTTGTGCACATATGTAAGTGCGTGATATGTACCTGTCATGGAGGTGGTGTGTGAAATGGGTGGTGACCATGTGTGTCTCTCCTGTAGACGTCCCTACATAAGAAACCCAGAGTTAGGTGGAGGGAGAGATGCTCTCTGCTGGCAGCAAGGGTGGGGTTTGCTGCCCTTGTCTGACCTCACTTTGTCAGTCCTAGACAATCCAGGAGAGCCCATGGGGACGCAGTGCCCCCCTGTGGTAGCCATGGTTCTTCCTAACTTTCCCCAGTTCCCAGTTCCCTTTCTAAATCTCTCACGTTCTTTGTGCTTCTACACAGTAGCTACATCGGGAGGATCTGATTCCGTGGTCTGTGGCTCCTGCCCACTCTCAAGGTCAGAGCTGAGAGGCACAGAGGAGAGGTGGGGAGACTTCACAGAAGCTGAACCACAAACCCCACTTTTTGTCTCTGCTTCAGGCTTAGGCCTCCTGGTTCTCTCTTCTCCTTCTCAAGGAATGTGCTCCCCCGACTTTAGGGACAGAAGTCCAAGAGAGCTAAGAGAGGATTCAATGGGAAGGAGAATAAGAAGGAAGAATATAGTGACGCGAGCCTTGTGGTGTCAACATGAAAATTATGCTGCTCATGAAGAGATTTTCTGAAGGTACCCAAACAGTGAAACTGTAGCAGGAGAGATTAAGCTCTAGATCACTCCTTGTGCAGCCCCGCAGGCTGGCTGTAGCGCCCTACCAAAGGCCATAGCTCTCAGTGCATGGCCCTTTTGAGTTTCCAGTGACTGCTCCTTGTCTTCAGCCCAGGTGACAGCATTGCTCTTACCCAGTCCCAGGGTGTTAGCTGCTCTGTCCTAACCCTGCCTACACCTTCTGTATGCTCCCTTTGTTAAACTTGCTCAGTGGTCCAACGTGCTCTCTGCCTTCTCCACACACCCTAACATATGAGATGGGAGGCATAGGTAAGGTAAAGGTGGAGAAGGTAAAGGTCAGAAGAAAATCTGTATACTGAGCTTTCCTTAGTCACAGAAACATGGGTTTAAAGCCCAGCTAGCTATATGCTCAAGTTACTTGTTTCCTGCCTGCGCTTCCCTGGGCTTACAATGGGGATGGTATCTACCTGACGGGCTTGGGGGGTGAGATAATGCACGTGGAAGCGACAGTACAGTGCCTGACCCATAGCGATGCTGTGTGGAAACTATTATTATTATAACACAGGCCCTATTCTTGGTGTGCTGTGTGAGTGCGTTGAATACTGAAGGGAAGCAGGATAGGATGGTGCTTCAGGAAAACTATTTCCTGAGTCAGAATTTTTTTTTAGTTTTGCCTTTAGCTTGGCTTCTCACTGATACCTGGGTGTATAAGCTAGGCTTGTGAGAAGGTTTGCATATGTTAGTTTGTGCGGAGGGGAATGGGATGAACAGAGACAGAAATGAAATTGAAACCAGAGGCCACTGAGTCCGGGACTCATGCTGCCTGCGCTGCTTAGTCAATGGTCTGGGGCAGGAGCTGGGTCATAGAATAAGCGTTTATTATCAGAGCACCGGTGGTCTGAGAAGGCAGTGGGTTAACACTTCCAAATACTGCCTAACATTCTCAGACCAGCTTGAGTATTTAAGGGAAAATCTGGGCGTTCCTCTAAAGGCTACGTGATGGTTCCGGGGGTCTGCATGGAGCTTTCCCGCTGGCAATGTGGCTCTCTGGCGGAGTCAGCAACGCAGGACAATGATGGGAGTAGCCTGGTAGACCATTGAGATTGTGATCAATAAGTCTAGGGGTATTAATCATAAGTTTCAGGGTAATTTCCTAAAACAGGAAACTGGGACAGGAGACATTCCGAGCTCAAGACACAGGAGGATGATCTATTAAACTATAAGCCAAGGAAAGTTGAGGCTGGGACATGGTGAGGCCTCTACTATGGGGGTCCCAACCTGGCCTAGCTTCAATTCTCCCATTTTCTATTAATTTTACTTCTATAAAATTAGTATGGTTGCAAGAGTAGGGGACGATGGACCATTTTTGGCTGCATCCTACTGAGAGAGGGCATCATTCCTGCCCATAGGCATCTATCATAACGGGGGGGGGGGGTTATGGCATATTAGTTTCCTACTCTCCCTAGCGGAGCCCAGGGAAGAGGCATCCCAGGTGGGGCACAAGAGGCAATAATGAGTAGCTCCAGCCTTTCTGTTTGAAGAGGAACTAAGGTCTTCAGTTGGCTCACATGAACAGGAGTGACAGTCTGCCTTCTGGAGGAGACCTATGGAGACTTAAATGAAATAGGTTTGATTTGAGGTAAGTGGACCCAGCTACTGACTCTGAAGACCGATAACCATTGGGGCTACTCAGAAGAACTGCTTAGGGGCTAACCGGTCTGTTAGAGACCTCTCCCCCTCTGGGCTTCTAATAGTACTTGGTTCCCTGGCTTTCCAGGGCTACAACGTGTAGAGGGGTCGGTCTGGGGGAGGTGCTGGTCCCCCATATTTCCTAAGGGACTGCTGAAACTCTCCCAAGTTAACAACATAGGACATAATAGAATTGAGGTCAGAATCCAAAGCAGTGGGCAGCAATTAGAGCCCAGGCTTAGAGGTCTCCTGACAGAACTTTTCCAGAGTCATTTCTAAGTCTGATTTGCTCATTTTACATTTCTTCTAAGTTATAGACCAATGGTAAGGAACAGGCTTGAGTATGAGCCCAAATTTAGGGGCTTTATTTATCCACACAACTGAGCAAGTTTAAGAGAAAACAGGTCAGAGTGAGCAGTCAAGACAGAATATATGGCTCCCATAGTTTAACAGGCTTACCTGTCACATCAAGGGTCACCCACATTTCGTCCCCGGTGATGAGAATAGCCTCTTTCTCCAGGTGTGTGTGCGTGGGGGGGTGGGGGTGGGGATGCTGCTGGGACCCTCAGACCTGTCTCAGTCACAGCCATTTTCGGGGAAGGAGTTGGTCCCTGCTCCCTTCAGAACAGTGGACAATCCTTCCTGCAGTGCCCTTTTAGTTTGCACAAGGGGCACAGCTGTGTTGGAGGATTAGGACACTCCTTACTCCAATGGCCTGGGCTTCCACATTCAAAGCAGGATCCTTTTTCTCTTCTGGTGCTGCTACATGGCTCTGAGGTGGCCCTAGCCTTGGCCTTCTATTAACTGCTAACAAAAATCTTCCCTGTCTCAGTTTTTAAAGACACTTAAACAAATTCCCTGGCCTCCTCTACGATCTGAGTCTCTTTATCTGGGATGTAACAATAAGCAGAGTTACTATAATATCCTTTAAGGTTAGGGAAAACAAGCTTCCTTACACTGGCCTATATCTGACACTGCGGAGGACACATAAGCTCTCGCCGTCCTAAAATACAGAAGTTTACATAACTATTAGCAAAACTTAGTTCTTAGATTTAGTTTTCTTGAGTAACTAAAGACCTAATTAAGACAACATAAAATATAGAAAATTATTTTGATGACACATATAATCTTTGCTCTTCGGGCAGAAGACTTTCATAGTATCAGTAGCAGACCAATAGTCTAACAAACTTTGCCTTACTTAGCAGAGAGAGAAAACTTAATTTTGTACCAACTTACTTTTGATATTTAAATTGATTTAATTAATCACTTTTAGCATAACCATATATAAAATCCTCTCAAGATTTTCCTTTACAAACCTTCCACAACTTCCCCAGTTCCTCTTAGTTTGTCTTCTCTCACTCATTCAAAAATAACCATCCTTAGGACAAACTACTTTCTTTAAATTCCTTCAAAAATATATTTCCATACCTTATATGTTCCTTGAAAACACACATCATTTCCTTTCATATTAATTAGAATCCATAACCTTCAGACCCTTAACTTTTACTGACAACTGAAAGCAAACAATTAGCATTTCCATTGGCAAATCCAAGAACATATTTTGTAACCTTCAAAAGTGTAGGCTTTTGTAATAAAATACAATATATTTATTAACAGATCTTAATCTATCTTTTAGCTTTCCTGTGACAAGAAGCCAAAAATAGATGAACTCAGACCTTCCAATTAATATTTCAGTAGATCAGCATTTTAAAATACCTAAATATTCAATCATTTTTATCTTTTAACACAATTTAGTAAAACTAAACTCTTACCAACAGATGCTGAGAAACCACGTCCAAGCATCCACACTACATAATTATTACTGAATAGTTTCATTTAAAACCTTATCTCAGTTAACAATTTATTAGTTCTCAATACTATGAAATTTCAAAGTTTATTATTACCCAAGCTATTTTCTGGACAAATTTTGTGACAGAGATAACATACATTTATTTTTGTAAACCCAAGTAAAACAAAAGGTACCATATTTAATGTTAATAACCTTAAAAGATATATCTACTTATCCAAAAGTTAAAACAGGCTTAGTATTAAATATTTTCTTAGATCACATGATCCTGAAAAAACTTTTATTATTAAAATTTTTTTTATTATTTAAATTTACGTAAGTGCTTAATCTTTTTTTCTTTAAGCCAATCAAACATAACTTGGTAATACCATCTGGAGGCAAAAACACTATATTATATATAAAACACAGACAAGCACAGATATCAGAGATCATATACATATAAACAGAATTATTAACAATTGCAGAGAGGTCCTAAGATCTTACAAGTGCCCCTAAAATTTTGAAGAGTCTAGAACAAGGGGTGGGGGATCTGGCTTGTGAGACTCCTACTTGTTACTAAGAATGGCTTTTTTCTTCAGTTACCTTAGCCTCAGGCATTCCTGGTAATACTGTGTTTCCCTGAAAATAAGACCTAGCCGGACCATCAGCTCTAATGCGTCTTTTGGAGCAAAAATTAATATAAGACTCAGTCTTATTTTAATATAAGACCCGGTATAATATAATATAATATAATATAATATAATATAATATAATATAATATAATACAATACAATACAATATAATACTGGGTCTTATGTAATATAACCAGGTCTTATATAAGACCTGGTCTTTGTAATATAATATAATATAATATGATATGATATGATATAATATAATATAATATAATATAATATAATGACCAGGTCTTATATTAATGTTTGCTCCAAAAGATGCATTAGAGCTGATGGTCCAGCTAGATCTTATTTTCAGAGAAACAAAAAAAGGGAAAAGTTGGGTGGAGTCCCCTTTTCTCTAAACTGAACTGTCAGTTTAGTTCCCTTCTTTTTTGAGTCTGTCATAAAGGCTTGTACATAAGAAATTTGATCCTATTTCCCAGACCTCTAACAGAACAATTCCAGTTGCAAAATAATATAATAATTCAATGAACGATTGAGCGACCAGCACTCTCCAGAGTTTAATATATACATTGGCAAAGCAGTACTGTACTAGAACATTAATTTCTTTTTGGTCAATGGCTCATAGCCATACTCTTGCCAATAGCCTAATATTTTGCCTAATAGGCTCACAGCTGGGATAGAAACTCTAGATCCCATTATTGAGCTGGAACAAATGCAGCCACATTTACCACAGACTTAAACACACAGACAGATCCAAGTATTCCCTGGATTGGACAAACAAAAACCAGAAAAACCAGAATCGGATCTGAACGCCAGATAAACTAGACCTAGCTAGGTGTCAGATTTGGACGCGACGTCATCTGACTCCATATACACGGTCTGTCAACCACCAGTCAATTGGCCAATGGGCCAAAACCAGACATGGTGGCTTCTACAGTGCAGCAGATGGGCCCCACTTCCTGGGGAACAATATTGCCAACAACAGGCGCTTCCAGAACCAGAGCAAGCTTGCAACCAGAGTCCCTTACTGGTGGGGGTATTATGCCTTGCTTAATATTGCTGCCTGACCTATTAGTGCCAATGGGTCAGTACGACCCCCAGATGGCCCTCAAAGAGAAGCCCCAGATGGTGAGTGCAAACTCCTCTGGCTGTACATGCTGGGGCTACCCTGCTTCTGGAACCAGTAACTAGAGGCAGGAAAACAGAGCAAACACTTATTCTATCCCAACTGAGCAGAAGGGCGTCTGTGACGGAAGGGCCCTGGCGCCACCGCCACCTCCGCGAGCTAAAACTCTTGGCAGCTGCTTCCAGAGGTTGGTCTTGTGCCAAGGTTTCCATCCAGTCCCATGTAGCCCGAGACCCTCCGCAAGCTGAAAGACTTACTGGAGGAACCCCGAGGCTATCCCAGTGAAGTCACCAGAAACTGAAACAGGAGGCCAACTGAGTCTGGGGCTTGTGGTGCCTGCGCCACTCAGCCAATAGATCGACACCGGAGTTGGGTCCTAGAATAAGTGTTTATTATCAGAGCACTGGTGGTCTGAGAAGGCAGCGGGTTAACACCTCCAAAAACTGCCTAACATTCTCAAACCAGCTTGGGTGTTTAAGGGAAAATCTGTAACGTTCCTCTAAAGGCTACATGATGGTTCTGGGGGTCTGCATGGAGCTTTCCCGCTGGCAATGTGGCTCTCTGGTGGTCAACAACCCGAGAACACAGATGGGAGTAGCCTGGTAAACCATGGAGATTGTGATCAATAAGTCTAGGGGTAATTAATCTTAAATTTCAGGGTAATTTTCTAAAACAGGGAACTGGGTGGACAGGGGACATTCCAAACTCAAGCCACAGGGGATGATCTATTAAGCTACAGGTCAAGGAAAGGTGAGGTCAGATGTGGCAAGGCCTCTACTATGGGGGTCTCAACGGGGCCCTGCTTCAAAATGAGACAATAAAACTCAGGAGACCTTGCCCACGTTAGGGTCACTTGGGCTTCTACACTGACAATATTCAAAGGGGCAAAGTGGTGAGGGTGACTTTCCCTGTTTCTCCACCAAGTCTGAGATATTCCTCCATCTCATGGGTCAGGGGGTGGGCAGCAGTCGACCTGCTCCTCCTCAATTTCAGATAATCGGTTTCTGTATTGGTGCTGTTTTTAAGGGAAGCAACATTGCAGGGATTACTCAACTGAAAGACAAATGGTCCAGTGGGGTGGGGCCCGGGGCATAGTGGCAGGTAAGACAGGCAAAAGGCTCTACCACATGGCAGAGCCAAGTAAACACCCTCAGCATTCATCTGGCGCCTTTCTCCCGCTCCAAACACACTGCTTCTTAATCCCTCAGCACAAGGAAGCTGGAAGTAAACAGAGGCTCAAAGAGCTATCATGCCCTCGAGGCCACACAGGGCTCAGTGTGAAAAATAGGAACCAGATGGAAATAGGATCCGTCTCGTCTGATCTCCAGAGTCTGTTGGACACGTTGGGGACAGCTGACAACAGGTACCGGGAGTGGGGTGGGTGTGGTTAGTGTAGGGAACGATCTAGATCCCATGGTTTCTGTTTTTAAACCTCTTCTCTAAATGCTGGGAACTCTGGCTCAATATTTCAACACCTGTGAGTAAGGTTGGAATTTCAGCAATGCTCCCATATCCGGGGGGCATGGCTGCAATCGACCAAGTGGCTAGGGGCTCTGAATCCAGAAGAAAAGACTGTCTAACACTCACCCTTCCCACTCCCCACTCTACCTGGCAGCTCTTCGGCAACCCGGAGAGATGAAGCACAGCATGGCTGAAGGGAAGGGTGAAATGGACATTTTATTACACAAGGTAGCAAAAATGGGACAAGAGTCAAATCTAGAGTGATGGTCTTTAAATCGGTTCTCCAATGTATAGGCACTCAACCTAAAATAATCATCCTTTTCTCAGTCCTGGGTGAGCAATGGGATCTCATGTAGGAAAAGCTGGGGACCAGCTCACCGGGGTGATACCTAGTGAATTGCACTTAGTCTCGGAGAGAAATGTCTGAGGGCCGAAGCCATTTGGGAGATCATTAGAGAGAGGTCCATCAGAAGTCAGGAATCTCAGGCCCACAATGCAATAAAGGCCATGAAGGCAAAACCAGCGGCCACACAGCCCCACTTGGCCAGAGGGGCCTCAGGGCCAGCTAGCTCCCGGGGCAGAATTTCTAGGAAGGTGACATACAGGAAGGTACCAGCTGCCACACCCTCTAACACAGCCTGGGCTAAGCCTCGCCCCCCTTCAGAGTCTCCTGCAGCCACAGCCAGCCCTATGGCTACACCCAGGGGGGACATGAGAGCAAATGACAGAATGGAGAGCGCGGCCCTTCGTGTTCCAGTGCCTGCCTGCACCAGCCGCAGACCTACACCAAACACCACGAGCCCCTTGTGAGCCAGGACAGCAACACAGAGCTGCACGGTAGCCACTACTGTCGTCTGCAGCCCCACAGCTAGACCTTCAAACACTGAGTGAAAGGAGAGTGAGAGCAGGAGGATGAGGGCGCGGAAGGGACTGCGTGAGGATGAGGGGAGCGATCCATGGCTGTGGAGTCCAAGGACGTGAGCCTCACCGCACTCCTCCTCCTGCACTTTTGATCCTCCAGGAGCTCCAGGATGGCACTGCAATGCCAGCGACTCCAAAAGGAAGACCAGGAAGAAGCCCAGGGAGATGATGAGCTCTCCGTAGGGATAGTTCGTCTGGGAACAGAGAAAGGGGCTGTGAGATGGGAAAGGATGGAAGAAGAGTGGATGGACGTGGGATGGCAGACTGAAGAGAACGCGAAACGTGGGACTAGAACATAAAAAGCGTTGGGGAGTGAAGCCCTGAGGAGGTATGGGCATGCAGCAAGAGACCAGAGGACCCAGGGACACAGTATCAGTAGGGTTAGGAGTACGGAAAAACGATGTGAAGCATGGCAGAGGGTGCAATGAATGAGAGCAAAGCAGGAGGTCTGTCTGGGGTGTCATACACCCAGAAGGATCTGGTCAATTCCTTTCCCCAGGGTCTGAGCTGAGGAGCAGAGGGATTCCTGGAATTTCTCACATCCTCCCCTCAGAAGGGTCTGGGTATGACAGAAGTCTCCGGTTTTCCTCACCCTCCAGGTAGGGGCTGGTGGAAGATACTTACATCATCTGAACTAACATCATCAGAAAAATTTCCCTCACTCTCTGTCCTGTTCTAGGGAGAAAAAAACAGAAATTAGATCAGGCATGGAGCAGCTCAGCTTCCTGTCCTGTCCCGTCAGCTCCACTGATTTCCTTAAAGCCCAAGCTGAGCTGTTGTCATCATTCCACACGACACTGAAGCTGTCATCTTCCCTGTCATTCCACCCTTGTCCTTGGCTCCATCACTTTCCCCTTCTTCCCTTGCTTCTGTTCATCATTCTGGCCTCCCAAGCCCACGACTCAGCTGCTCACCTGCATCACGAACTTCTGGATCTCGGATTCAATTCCCTCCAGTGCTTCAACGGTCATGTGCATGAACCCTGCTCCCAGGAAAACACCAGCAGAAATGCAGCTCAGGAGGCTGAGGACCCGGCGGTGACGACCTAATAAACAGGAGTTACAATCCAGTTGGTGATGAGATGGACAAAGGCAACTAAAGAGCAACAGGCAGCACCCAACATCCCAAGCTTGGGGATGGCGAGAGAATCAGAGCAAGGAGTCAGGATAGCAGGATAGGGAAGTCAGACTTAGGTTATTGGGCAAGGATGAGAGAGGGCTATACCTGTGGCTCCCTCAATCTGGAACCATTTGAAGCAGATGGGAATGAGGCCACAGACCAGGGTGAGAGCCAGCAGAGCAAACAGGCAGCCAATTTTTACTCCTAGTAATGGTTCCATCCTTGGGGTACAGGATAAGCAGAGACCTCCGAATGACAAATGGAGTTACAAGCTTTGGAGCAGGACTGGTGCCTCAGGTGGTCTGAGCTGCAGTGTCCACTCCCGAGATTCTGGAGGCTGTTGTGATCCTCTCTGTTCTGGGCTGCCTCTGCTTATGCAGCCTTGCATAGCTGACTGGGGCCCTGCCCAGCTTCCCGCCCTCTCCCTGCAGGGAGGCCCCTCCCCTGGCTCACGCCTCCTGAACTTGGAAACCAGAAAGTCCAGACTCCCTGTCAGGCACAGCCCTGTGCTCTGTCTTCTCTCCTTCAGTTCCATGACTAATCCAAGGGCTGTGGACTGTCTTAGTTCATGCCTGGGGCTGGTCTAATCCAGTCTATGGTAGCTACTTCCCAGCTGTTTTGCACTGGGGACAACCTGGTCCTGCATCGCTCAGGACATTTGATCTAAGCCTTCCACTCCAACCCAAGTCTTAGATTGCTATGCTGATACCTGAACCGTTCCCTTTCAGAAGGGATTTGAGGCCACCTGGGGCTGAGAGGTCATGCTGCCACCACTCTGAGAACTAGTAGATGAGGGGACTCCTCTTTCCTGTAACCCCGGAAAAATAGCTCCAGGTATGGAAATGTCTGGTGGCATCTTGAGGTTTCCAGTATTACAACATTGATATTGTTACAACTGCTGATTGTGCCTGTTTCCTGACATGTATTGTGTTAGGACTGAGAGTTTTAGTACAAAGAAAGTTGCTCTAGCTCTGAAACAGCAAGGCTAGGGGAAAACTGAGAAATGAACCAAGTACACGGAAGGACCCTGCCTGGGCAAACAGGTGGAGATGAAGATGCCGTCCTGATGGGGATCACCTCTTGAGGGAGATGCATGAAGCAGACTCTGGGGGAGCTGATGCACCCTGAGAAAGATGACAGGGAAGGACGGAGGGAGAAAAAACTCGAGGCTCGGCAGCTGCTGGTCCCCTATTCAGGTGGCCTACCAGCCCTGAGACCTGCTGAGCCAGTTCTGAGTGCTGGTGCGGCTTTCCGCACTCCTGCAGTTACTTCCCTGGGACGTCCTGGTCTCTGGGAGAAGCTGTAGTATTCTTATTCTTACAGGAGCAGGTGAGCTTGAGATCTGGGTGGGAAGACAGGCACTGGAAATCTGAGGATTCACTTCATTGCAGGGAAGACCCCCATACCTTTTAAAAATCACAAGATCCATTTCCATTCTTAGAAAACTTTTAATTATTATTATTAAAACCTCAAACAGATATGTAGGGTACCAGCACTCCCATCCTGGATACCAGGTAGCTCTAGCCTTGGCAGGCATGATAGAAGAAAACTCTGGGTACACATCTGTCATGCGGGAGACCCTGCTCGCTGAGCCATTTGTTATGCAAGGCGGCATGTGGAGTCTCTGGTCCCGCTCCACACATAAGAACGCAGGATATGGTGAGGTCAAAAAGGAACACCCATGGAGCCATAGATAGGGGAGTCACACCACTATAGTCTCGCTGGCGGCTGGGTTGGAGACACAGGAAACAGGAGCCACATGATCTGCAACCCTCACTCTGCCGCTTGCTGGCTCAGCCGCCATCTTCTTGCTAACCCCCATTTTCTGCTAGCGTAGCCATGGCAATTATATTAGTGGCCAATAGCTCACTGGTTACAGCTGACAGCCAACTAGCCACAACTGATGGCCATCCAATCATAGTTGATGGCCATTTACTACCTGAGCCAGTACCTTTCCATGTGAGGCCGAGAGCCTGGAAACTGCACTCCTGGCTCTGACCCCACAGCATCCTTGGCAGCTCTCAGCGGGATCTATAGCAGCGGCCGGAGGAAGCTCAGACGGTGTGGTCACAGGTAAAAGATCTCCCCAGGAGCTGACGCGGGCACAGTGATACAAATCCCTATGGAAGAAAAGGTCACTGTGGGCTGCAGGTTCCTGCCACCTCCCACTAACTCAGGTCACCGTCTCTATACCTGCCGTGTCGACGGGCTGTGATCACAGCATGCTGCATATGCCCATCTGGACTGCATAGGTGACAATGCACATGGCGTGGCCGTTTAAGGACAGGCTGAGTGATCCGGGGCCAGCGATTAGCCTCCTCTGGAGACCCTCAGGCAAGGATCACCATCGAGAACTTTTCCTCCTTTGGCTGCTTTTTCTAAGATAAGGACAGAGAGACTGCTTGGAGGAAAAAGATACAGGGAAAAGTTTTTTTTGACCCTCATTCCTGCAGCACTTTCATATTCTATGTCATGCACATTCAGGCCCTAAAATCTCCAGGCTATTCTCTGAATTTTCCAACTCCTCCCACCTCTGATTCTTTCTCATCCTTCATTCCCAGTCTATTTTCTCCCTGCTGCAATGCTCCCAGGATACATACCCAGCTGAAGGTGATGGGGTGGTAAGCCTGGGAAAAGCTACAGGCGAGGGGCTCAGAGGCTGTCAACTGGGGACACGGAAGTTCATGAGGACACTGTAAACACACATAAAAGACACGCAGTGAAACAAAAGAACCATACATCATGAAACTGAAAAACTAGGAGTTAAATGGTCCAGGAGGGATAAGAGAGCATAGGAAAGGGGGTAGGGAGAGCAGTGGAACCACTAAGAAACCCGATAGGGACACAAAGCAGTGGAGGGTGGCTTAGCTTTGCCCTCTCACTTGTCCTGCCACAGCTGAGTTCAGATCTTTGCGTGCTGGGAAAGGTGGAATACTCACTGGGGCAAAGACAAAACCTGGACGAGGGTCCAGAGGTGACTTCTCCTTTCCCTGAAACAAATATATATATATATATATTAAGCTGGGCCGGAGGAGTCTACTCTTATAAGTCAATCTGTGCACTCAGTCAGTTGAGGACTCCTTTAAATTCAATTCTGGTAATTATTAACTATGTTCTTTGAGTTAAGCTGGCTGCTTCTCTAATACTCCAAACAAAGAACTTTCTCTTTGCAGCAGGAGAAAGGCAGGAACTTGGCACATAGGATGGTGCTCTCCTTGTCAGCAACCGCCACTCTCAAACAAATCCCACTCAGGACAACCAAATTTATGACCATACACTGGCTCCTATAGTCCTAAAGAAATAAGGTTCTTGGCTCAGCAATGTCCTAGATCAGGGGTTGGCAAACTTTGTTTTGAAGGCCCAGAGAATAGGCAAAATCTGTTTCTGTCCCAACTATTCATCTCTACTGTTTGTAGTGTGAAAGTACCCATACACAAGAGACACTCAAATAAACCTGGCTCACATGAACACAGGTGACAGGATGGATTTGATCCATAGGCCCTAGTTTGCCAACCATTACCCTATAGCATAATGACTTCATAGGCCTACTAACCTGAGTCACTCTTACCATTGTATGACAGAGTCTCTTCAGGTTTCAAAGGAGTACCAGTAATTGGTGACAGATAGGTACAGAGTGGGGGAAGAAGAGAAAGAACCTTACCTTAAGGATGAGGTCCCTGGCTTCCATGAGCAGGCAGTGCCCAGCTTTTGTTCCATTCTCCACCAGTATCTGTTCACAAAAGGGGAAACTGAGCAGAGGCCCTGAACTACATGAAAACATAAATGTAGCTTTGTAAGAACATTCACAGATGGAATAGTGGTCCTAAACGAAATGGTATTATATACAAAATGGGGATGGAGACCGTAAAAGACCATAAAAGAGGGACAAAGGATTCTGTGCAGGAGAAAAGAACGAAGACAAGCTCCAATGGATAGAAGGAAAGGCATGGAAACCATGAAGCTGCTTTAAAACTTGAAGGGAAAAGGGATTTCAGCTCACCAGAAAATCACTTGTCTTGCGCCACAGGGTTTGAACGACCTCAGCACGCTCAGACTTGCTGGGCAGTTCACTCAGGGAAAAGGCTGAGACCACCACATTGAACTGTACCTGAGGACCAAGAGAGGGACACGACAGACTCGACATCTCCCCTGCCAAGAGCACGACAGTCTAGCTCCCTAGATTTCTTCTGCTGTCTTTTCTCTTCTGACACTCACTGCTGGGTTGCAAAGCCGAGGCCACACTTTTCCAGCTGCCAAATTCCGCATTTAGCTGGCATACTCTACACATTGCCACTTGCCTTGGGTGATACAGGTAGAAACTGTCTGAAAAAGACACTTGGAACATAAGGTTCTCCAGATTCTGAACCACCTGTGGAGGAAAGGAGAGGTGTGGCAACTCTGAGTGTATAGGTATAAACTGAGGTGATATCCTGATGAGAAACATGGCCCCGACAATAAAGGAAAATGCTAGGCGAGAGTGAAAGAAAGTAGGGTAAAGGGGTTCAGAACAGGCCTTTCCAAGATGAGACACTTTGGCATGTGAATTATTTTGAGCTGAAGGCAATTAGAACCTGTGGGCTCAAGAGAAACTTTTACCTTTCCCTTGAAGAATTTAAATTGGGGTCTTGCCCATCATAGTTATTACCAGAAAGAACATTTTATGGCCTATCTATAGGACAGAGCAAACTTCTAATTACTGAACATCTGTTCTTATCTACTTAGAAGTTCTCTCCTCTCCTCTGAAGCCTCAGGGCACCTTACCTCATTCTTTACCTGTTTGTCACATATACCCCATTTTACCTTTCTGTCTCTGAACCACTCCTATATGCAGGGTTCCTGAGCATATGCATATAGTTATATCTGATCATTTGCTCTTGTTAACCTGTCCTATGTCAATTAAAGTATCAGACCAGCTGACAGAACGTAGAAGGGTATAGGAAAATTTCTCCCTTCTCATAGGGTAAGCAAATATTTAAAAGGGCAGGGAGAATATTGGGTTACCTGCCATGTTTATCTTACCCAAACCTATCCACTTGAAATGGGCTTCAAGTTCTATATTTAAGAAAACCTTACTGAGCAAGATTAGGGCACTGTAGGCCAGTACACTTTTTTTTTTCTTTTTTCCTCTTGCTGCTCTGGTTTCCTGTGTAATATTGAGCTGCTCCAATCTGAATCAGGGTCCAGGATGAATCCAGCAGGAGTGTGGCTCTCCTTATGGTGGGAGAGGTGGGTGTAGGGTTGATTACCTGGGGTGGCCTGAGATAGTAGCTGAAAGGAGAGCCTGTCTCTTAGGACGAGGGCAGGGTCACTGCTTGGAATAAAGGGTATGACATTAAGGCCAAGAGGGGAGACTTTGACCTCTGCACAGGTCTGGGGTAAGACTTACATAGTAAGTTATGGGAAAGTTTGGATTCCCAAGTATATGGAACTTGGTGGTAGAATTGACAAGTTTACAGGAGCCGTGGAAGGCTGACACTCAGAGCCCAGGTTTTACAGAGTAGTAGCATAAATAGTTATGAAGTGTGCATTTTCACATCTGTTCAGTCAGTTTCTCCTGAACATAAGATATTTTAACAGAAAGTGCTTCCAGAAGCAGCATTTTTTTTTCCTAGGCAACCTGGTTATACTTAGGAAGTTACATGTAACATCTTATAGTCATAAATATAAATGTCTGCCTGCCTTTCACCAAAGGCTACTGTAAAGATATAACATATATAATGAGTTTTGAATTAAAATTCTCAATAACTATTATGCATTATATAAATGACCGACTTCATGAAGATAAGGAAGTTGTCATGCTAAATGACATACCTGGGTTATAAAAGCAATTGAAATTAAATTAGTCTTATAAATTGAAACATGTGGACTTCTGGATATAGGTATCAAATGTCTTTGAAAAATCGGGAATGTAGATTCCATTCTGGAATCAAAAAGCAAGACACAAAGAGTAAATTATTTCCCCTTTCTCCCTCTAGATAATATTTAAATTGAACGTACAATGTTGGTGTATCATTCTCTCATCCATCTATTAGTTTGGGAAATACTTTCACAAACTTTTTCCAGAAATTAGAGTAATGACCGCAGTAAAATCCCCCAATGCCCAGGGAGCTGTGTCCTACACAACTAGACTGAGACACAATGGCTTGAACCATGGTGGGGACCGGGGAGGGAGGCAGAAGTAAGGTGGAGAAAAGAAAAAGAGAAAAGGGCTGCTAGACCATCTAAAGAAAGAATACGTCAAACAGAAATGAAATCAGCAACAGAAACAAACAAGAAAAAAGTCACAAAGCCCAATTCTTCCAGTGCTCATCCAAAGAGCAACCAGCAGAGAGGGGTCTATGATGGTTAATTTTACGTCAACTTGAAAGCACCAGGGGATGCCCAGACATTTGGTCAAATGTTATTCTAGGTGGGTCTGGGAGGGTGTTTCTGGATGAGAGTAACACCCTGCTTCCCCGAAAATAAGACCTAGCTGGACAATCAGCTCTAATGCATCTTTTGAAGCAAAAATTAATATAAGATCCAGTATTATATTATATTATATTATATTATATTATATTATATTATATTATATTATATTATATTATATTATAAAGACCAGGTCTTATATTATAGTAAAATAAGATTATTTTTTGCTTCAAAAGACACATTAGACCTGATTGTCCGGCTAGGTCTTATTTTCAGGGAAACACAGAATCTTTCCATAGATTCTGAGAGTGTTTTCTTTTTCAATCTGGCTGTTGGCTACACAGATGTGTTTTGCTTTGTGAAAATTCATGGAGCTGCAAACATTTGAGTTGTGTACCTTTGTGTATATGACTTCATTGGAAAGTAGTATTTAAAATTCTCCTCATGGCTTCTCATTGTACCCAGTCAACACTCTTAGCTTGATATATAAAGCCTTTTGTGATTCTTGCCTTTCCAAATTCCTGTCCCAACCCCAGTCTACCCATTCCTAATAAATAAACGATATATATTTTAAACATTTAACTTTGCCCTGCATAGAATGTCCTTTCAGCATTGTCCACTTTCTTAACTATTATTCCTCCTTGTGGAATAAACCCAGGTGGCATCTTCTGGGACAATTTTTAATCGATTAAGGCATTTCTTCTTTGTTTGCCTAAAGTACACTGCACACACATTTAACACAACACTCATAACATTGCTGTACTTATTTATTTTTATTTCTGACTCTTTCATTAGGTGCTAAATCCCTCTATGGCCAAGACCATGTCATATGAATCTTTGCCCAGTATCTAATATTGTGTTTTGTATAACATACATACCTCACAAACATGTTTTGGTTACATAAATGAGGGAGACAGATTGAGCAAATGTAATAAATAAGCCATGTTTTTGAAACAAAATTAGATTTACAATTGAATTGAGTAAATAAAACATAGACACATAAACAAATTAAATGAAAATATGATGTGAAAAATTAACCAGATGTAATATTTTGTTAAAGTTTAATCAAAGAAATGAATAACAAGTAACACTGTAGTCAGAAGAGAGAAGTTATCAGGCCATAGGGCAGTAGGGACTCGACACCTGGATCTGAGAAGTTACACAGAATTTAGATTGTTGGAAAGAAGACAGATATTCCAGTAATGAGGATCATTTAAAACATCTAGCAAGAAACAGTTGAGTAAATAGAACAATCCTGCCATATATATATATATATATATATATATATATATATATATATATATGTTGAGGAGAATTGATAAAACAGGAAATTAAGTAAGCCAAGGAAAGAAAATTTGGAGGGAAGATGATATGCTACATTTTGGACACGTTGAGTTTGAGGTGCCTGGAAAAGACCTAACAGAGCTGTCTGGGAATCGGTTAGAAATCTAGTTTGCATTTCAAGAGAAAAGAGATACAAATTTGCTAGGCATTCCATGCGAGCCAATAAATTCATCTGAAAAAAAAAAGTGAAAAGAAGGAGTTAACAGTCGGACCTTGAGTGGAATCTATATTTAAGGGATAAAAAGAGGAAAACATGCAAAAATAAAGAAACCTGGTAGATGTCAATAAAATAAGAAGGAACTTGGAGGACTGGAGAGTCACAGGACCCAGGGAGAAAACATTTTGAGAATCAAGGAGTTGTTAGTAGTGGCAAGTGTCTCAGAGAACGCTAAAAATTGCAATGAGGCTATTGGATTTCGTTCTCAGGTTGTTAAATGATGATTTTCAAGACGGCTACTACAGTAGAGTTCTAAAGACTGAAAATACTACAATGAATTGAGGAATTAGGAGGAAGTTAGGAAGGGAAGGCAACTTCTCTCAAGAAAAAGGACCTAGGAAAAAGGCAGGTTTGGCCTTGAGAGATTAGCTGAGCTAAAGAAGCCTTTTTTTTTCTTGATGAAGTACTTGAGAATGTTGTAGGTTGAAGGGAAGTTGTTTTTTCCAGAAAGAGGTAGAAGATGCCAGAGAAAGAGATAGGGGATATAATCCATTGATGGGCCAACATCCAAAAACAGATATGAAGGCAAAGAATCAGGACCAATTGGAAAATAGGAGGGAAGAATATTTGAGAACTCTGGGAAATTTTGAGGTTTTTAAGAATGGCAGTGGAGAGAACACACATGGGAAACCTTCAAATTTAGCCAAGTTAAAGTGAGGTTATTTGCTTCCAATGGACAGGATGAAAGTGGGATATTGAGGACACATGAGATGAGCTGAGAAATGAAGTCAAGATGAATACAGAGCTTCACAATGTGATAAGAGACAGGTACAAGATACAGAATTATAGGAAAATTCATTGTCTATATCTACATTAGCGATGCAGTGTGTGTGTTTAAATGATTAATGTATACTTTTATTATACAATCCCATCACCCAGCAATAAATATTGTTAGGAGATACTATAGTGGAAAAATCTAGAAAGGTTGGTGTCTAACTAGGTGAGGGGCGTAAGTGTGAGATAATCAGTTGGCTGTGGCTGTGTGATTGGAAGGATGAATGTGCCTTTGCCAGAACTAGAACAGTCAGGAGGGACTGCAGGTTTTGGAAAAAAGATGCTGTGTGTATTCTAGATATTAGATTTGATGTGGAAAATCATAGAATTAAGGAGAAGGATTTCCATAACTTTACATAAGTGGAAGCCTTGATGGAATTAATGATCACAGAGGGATGGTAGGTAACACACAGATAAGAGAACATGATTGGAGAGGAAGGAAAAGAACAAGGCACGTGCTGTGACCAGGGCCTAAGGGGGCCAGGATTTCAACAGAATTTACTAGTACAAAGAAGTCAAGGAGAGAGAACAAGGAACACGTCAACTTCACCGTTAGCTAGCTGGGAAACTGTCCATTGATTTACTTTAAATTATGGCCCTGCTTTTATAATTCACTTTTAAATGGACTTGTCCTTCAATACCAAAAATTGTTGCTTAACTTCCCTTTGAAGTGTTCATTACAAGAATTACAAGAGAGAGAACCCCTTCTTCCCCACCCTTCTCAGCCTTATGGTGCAGGGTCTCTGCAGGACTCACAAATTTTCAAAAGAAAATTTCAAATTTGCTTTGAAAGCCTTTGTGAAATGTGCCCTTACTTCCATTGTTTTGGTTTGCCATGTTGGATGTACTTCATTTTTCTCACTGGGCAATTTCTGCAGGCTTCTGCGATAAGATGAGTTTCCTTCCTAGGCGGTGCTTTCTGCCAATATATGTGGAAGCAATATTTTTCAGTGTAATATTCTCTGAAATTATCTTGGCGCTTTGCTGGAGAGAGGCTGACCAGCCACAGCCCAAGAGAACAATATGCTTGACTGGGTTGCATCTAAGTCTTGGATTTTTATTTTGAAACTCCATGTTTTTAATGGAGGCTCTTAATTTTCTTGCCATCAATGTGTAAAAGAAGCAACCAACAGAAAGAATTATGGCACTTTTTGTGCATAAATTAAATGTCCTGGGTGATTATTAGAGTGTATTTACAAAGGACTCTTCCCTGGGCTCTATCTACCTCTGAGTGATGGATAATAAACAACAACACACTGAAATGCTCTCCTTCAACTTCTATTTACAGAATGATGGAGGCACAGGATGAGACATCTTTAGGTGCAACCAAAATATGTATCACAACTGTTAAGTATGATTAGCAATACACCACTAAGTATGAAAATGAGATTTTAGTATTTTGTTTCACGTCTCAATTCTGCTAAATTAAATTCTCTATCAATCCTATCCCAGATTATTCTTATAACCACTTAGAGACAGGTTTCTCTGAAATATTTTTCTTGCATCTCAGTCATGCATAACCGTAAATTATTCTGCATCTCATCCAAGATCAAAAAAAAGAAAAAAGAAAAATCCCAATTTTAAGTGCCTGCTAGAAAGGTGCCAAGAGAGAACTCAAAATAGAAGCCTCAGGACAGAGATCATTTAGTTCAGTAAGTTCAATGTGGTATTGTCAGGTAGAAATTAGAAAATGTAGGAGAAGGAGGCGTGGTGGGACGGGGTCCTTAATACCTCTTAAATAGCTTTGATTAACTGCCTCTGCCACATATCTGTTTTTACAACAGATGACAAGAGGTGGTCTGGAGCAAGGTAAGGATCTGAGTCAACAAACCTCCAGCCATCTTGGGAGGTCACGCCCTCTGATGGAAGAGCATGCACCACCTTTTCCCACCAAATCAATATGTACCTCCCTCACCTACCCAGCATACTACAAGCCGTCAGGACAATGGGACTGGGGACCTATGCCTATGTCTCTCCCACCTTGGCTAGGCCCGTTCTCTTCCTTGAGAGGTATCACGAATAAACCCTGCTTACATATTAATCAGCTTGCTGACCTTTGAGGCAGGAGAAGCGAGTCTCCCACAACAGCGTTAGAGGTTAAAATAAACCAAATTGATCATCCAGGTTATTGTTCAAAATTCCAAGTTCAGATTTTCAAGAGACAGGAAGGAGCAAACAATCCCAACAGGAAGTTTTTGGATCAATGCCTGTGAAGAATTCTAACTATGCATACTAAGCCGGTGAGCAGACAGTGTTGCTAGGTATTATTGATTCAAATTAATTTTTGAAATTTCTAGTTGTTGTTTTGGGCTGCATCTACCAAACAAGAAATAATTATTGAGCTACTGCTATGTGCATGGTGTTGTGTTTAAGTGTAGCCAGAAGCTAAGATGGTGAGGTAGGTTCAAGCTCATATTCCACGAGACGAGCCAGCAGTGGAGTTTGTGGTGTTGGAGGGAGCATGGAGGAGGCAGGCTCAGGGAACACATGGTGGAAGAGATCACGCCAGAACTGTGTCCTGCAAGTGCAGCCTGTTGTATGCAGCTACTCTCACTACAGCGTCACCCTGATATAAGCTCCCTTCCCTTGAACAGATCAGTCATCAGAGCAACACTGCTTGGCACACAACAGACACTGGATTCTTGACAGGTTTCTCAGCCCACCAGCCATATGCCTTTAAAGACAGAGTGAAGGATGGCAAATCCCTATCTCTGTATCTCAGAGACAGGCTTCAAATCTGCTGGGACTCAAAGCAAACTATCTATCTCTGCTGGATGAAAAGAATCAGAGTCCTTATCAGTATCAGAAATCACTTCCATATTCATATGAAAATGATCATAAGCAGGAAATCTCAAGGAATTTCAAAGCTAAGGCTACCTCTTAACTTCTGGTTTTCTAGTAATGGCAACCTAAGGTAAATATTCGTTAAACACTGGGGATCTATTGGCTATAGATTAACTGTACATATGTATCTGTGAGTTAAAGACAGGAAATTTGATGCTGATTAACTTTCTGCTCACACTGTTGAAACTCACTTCTTTGGAGGATATTTTTCCTATTTCTTTCTCATTTAATCATTATCAATGAAAATGGATTTCTGCACCATTATTCAGAAAAGAAAACCCTCTTAGATCATAGTTAAAAGTAACTGTTCCGAAACTTTTATACAAAGCACTTTCCAATTTTGTAGAAGAATGAAGAAGTTATTTCCAGCTCTACTTTTTTGTGTGTACTTCATAAGTATGTTTTTTTAACTTTTCTTTTACATGGTGTAATTTCCTCTTGGTTATTGCCTTTGGATGTCTCAAAGCTACCTGAAGTTTAACTCTGGAACTGAACTCATTCTATTTCTCCTCTAAACATGTTCTTCTTTCTGCAGTAAATATCTTTGGTAATGATTCAGTCTTCTTGGCAAATTCCTCCTCATCCTTCATGGCCTAGCCTAAATGTCACATCCTCTCTTGAGCATTTCCAGCTCTCTCAAGTGAAATGACTCGTTTCTGTTTCTATTTTCTCATGTAACTTTTTAATATTTTCACTATTTTATTTACGTACTGTGTCACGATTGTGAGCTCCTCAAAAGCAGGATCTCTGCCACATTCCCTATAACCTTGCTGCTACAATAATGCATGGCATAGTTTACATAATGAAAATGTTTATTGAATCAATTTATATACATCTGCTACTCTCTCTGTCCTTTGTTTTAATGCATACATTTATCAATGGCAAGACATTGTGATTTGCTGAGTACTGAATATCATACAGAAGCTGTTTGACCTTGGTTAAGCCAGTGGGATTCAGTTTCCTGATTTATAAAACATGGAAGAGATGTGATTTCTTTCCATAAATGATAATAATAATGATAATATTATATACCTATTTCTGTCTTTTAAAGAACTTGTTCCCCCTACTTACAGTCTCATTTTAAAGGTCTGGCTCAAACGGGTAGATGAAGACACTGAAGGAGTTTTTATTCTGAAGAAAAAAGATCTTGGGGAGAACAGAGGAATTGTCTTCAACTATAAAAAGTGCTTTCATGTGGAAGAAGGGCAACTAAGTCCATGTGGCCCACAAGAGCTAGAAATAGGACTAATGGGTGAAGGTTATTAAGAAGCATTCAAACATCAGAGAGAGTTTGGTATATGTTGTCTTATATCCCAGATATAAGGATTTCAAGGATCAGTAAAATACCCATGCCACCCCCAGAATTTGGTGACATATCAGGTTGCCAACATTTTATTTTGCCAAATAAAAAAACAAATCAATCCACAACAAAAAAAGCAAACAACTTTCTATCGTGACCGTCATTTCATTTAAAAAAAATAGATAATTTTACGGGAAAAAATAGGAAAGACATAATAAAGAATAGGTCTTTTGGGGTAAGGACAGTAATAACCTTATAATCACACACACACACACACTCTAAAATATCCCCCTCATTTTGCTTAGGCCTTGCAAATATCAATATTGATTTAATGGGCCTATAGGTCAGCATTTCAGCTTATAAGGGGTCCAGAAAGAGTGTCCCCAGAATTTGCCACCCTGGCATGCAGATTGTTTTGAGCTGAAAACAATTAAAGTCCAACAAACACAAGAAGGCGTTTGTTTTGTGTTAACCTTCCCTTTTACCTGCCTAAAAGAATTCAAATAGAAAAACCTGCTCAGAAAAGAAGATTAGCATATTCACCTTAGCAGACAGGGAGGATCCAAGGGAAAGTCTATTTGTTAGAACCCCTGTGTTTCACATTGGTTCCAGGAGGCCCAACAAAAATTTGTTTACTTGTTCTCATCTACCTGTGAATTGCCTACTTTCGCTTTGAAATCCCAGACCCATGCCTCCTTCTCCCTAACAAGAATGGCATATAAGCCTCAACTGCCCAATGTGTCCTCAGGTCTGTTGGGGAAGAAAAGTAATTTTTATTCTACCCTTCTAAGTTCTTCTGGATGGTCTACTAACCAAATTGACATGAGACAGATTAGTCAGAGAAAATGACCAAATTTATTAACTATGTACTTAATGGGGTTTCCCTAAGAATGTAGGACCTGAGGACAGATCATGTAGTTAAGGCTTACATGCTTGCCACCTTGAGCTAAGGAGGAAAGGGGGAGGGAGGTTGTGATTTGGAATTTCAAACGTCAGGAAGGCAATTCACATGGAAATAGAAACATAAATGTTTGGTAAATAAATATTTGTTGGATCATCTTTGACAGTAGGACTAAAGAAGAATTTGATTGAAGGGCAGTGCTAGGTTCCCCTCTGCCTATCACACACTAGTTCTTATTAAACTATAGTCATCTTCGATGATAGCTCCCTTCCTGGAGCAGGTCCTCTATCTAAATACTTTCAGGCAATTAAGGGGACAGGTCAAAGTTTCTTCCTCAGTCTTTTGTTTCTTGAAAATAACCAGATTAAAATAATCAATATCCCAAAAAGGCATATTTTGGGGTGGCAAACTCTGCTTCTCGTCGAGTCTCATATTCTTTAAAAAAAAATAAAAAATAAATAAAATAAAATATATATATATAATTTAATTTTATTGGGGAATATTGGGGAACAGTGTGCTTCTTTCTCCAGGGCCCATCAGTTCCAATTCATTGTCCTTCAGTCTAGTTGTGGAGGGTGCAGCTCAGTTCCAAGTCCAGTCACCGTTTTCAATCTTTAGTTGCAGGGGGCGCAGCCCACCATCTCATCCGGGATTTGACTGGCAACCTTGTTGAGAGCTCAGGCTTAACCAACTGAGCCATCTGGCCACCAGTTGACTTTCATATTCTTATGACACCCACATATGTATACACATAACCGATTTGGTCATTTTCTCCTGTTTATCTGTCTCATGTTAATTTGATTATTAGTCCCACTCAAAAAACTTAGAAAGGTGGGAGGAAAATTATGATTTATGCCCCCACAAGCTTCAGTGTGCTAAGACCCCTTTTAAACCTGATATTCAATTATAAGGACACACACACACACACACACACACACACACACAGAGGGTGCCAAAAAAAGTATACACATTTTAAGAAAGGAAAAAAAAACTATTATAATTGTAAAACTCAATATATATTGATAACAAAAGATGAATACCAGTCATGCTTGACTTCTGTAATTACAAGATGTGCTCAAAGTGGTTACCATCTGCGTCCAGATGCTTCTGATTATGGCAAACTACTGCTTCAGGAAGTTTGACCAAAGTGTACAGGTATATACATTTATATAGCTATATCTCTATATATGTATATATATTCATATTCATATATGAATATGAATACATATATATTCATATTTAACTTGGAGCCATGTGTAGATTTAGGAAGGAAGATATTTTCCCACAAATATTTAAACTTTGTGTTGAAGAAAAAACATCCAGCCTAAGAGAAAGCTTATAAGAGTTTGTTTAAGCCAAACTTACAGTTGCCAGGAAGCAAAATCTCAACGGACTGAGAAAATGTTCTGCAAAATGGTGGTGTGCAGTTTATTTTATAAGCAGAATCAAAGGAGGAGGATTACATGAAATCCACTGGTGGTAGATTAAGTGGGTGGGAGAAAGCAAAGCAGGGAAATCTCTGGGATTGGATCAAAGTAAATTGGGGAGACAGGTACTTATTTTACATAGGTGAGTACAGGGCAGTTAATAGTTCACTTTTTACATCATGTAGAGATGATAATCAGGGGATAAGAATAATAATGAGGGATTTTGTAGTTTCTTGCTCTGGTCCAGAAAAAAGGGATTACTGACATTCCAAAGATGTTATCTTAGGTACAAAAAGACAATAGACAGGCTCACTTAAGGTAGAGGTTGACCTTTGTCAAGGAAGCTACAGACTAAAGATGTGACTTCCTGCCATAGCCCAGCTTAGTTAGGAATTTTTATGTTCACGCCATCCTATGGGGTTATTTTCAGTCTCCTGACCTTGTCAGGTTTAACCTGTGGCCCTTTTCCATTCACATTTGGAACCTGATATATATAGACATAATGCTTTGACTTGCTTTCTGCAGTCACATTATATATTTGAACAAGAGCTTTGATTTTGACATATCTTCCAGCATCATGTTTTACCTTGAAAATCTAAAACAGAGTAGTGTTTGTTGGTCTGGAATTCTGGAGAATTCAAGTTGTATCTGTAAGAAAACCTTACTGAGCAAGATTAGGGCACTGTAGGCCAGGACACTTTTTTTTTTTTTTTTCCTCTTGCTGCTCTGGTTTCCTGTGTAATATTGAGCTGCTCCAATCTGAATCAGGGTCCAGGATGAATCCAGCAGGAGTGTGGTTCTCCTTATGGTGGGAGAGGTGGGTGTAGGGTTGATTACCTGGGGTGGCCTGAGATAGTAGCTGGAAGGAGAGCCTGTCTCTTAGGACGAGGGCAGGGTCACTGCTTGGAATAAAGGGTATGACATTAAGGCCAAGAGGGGAGACTTTGACCTCTGCACAGGTCTGGGGTAAGACTTATGCAGTAAGTTATGGGAAAGTTTGGATTCCCAAGTGTATGGAACTTGGTGGTGGAATTGACAAGTTTACAGGAGCCATGGAAGGCTGACACGCAGAGCCCAGGTTTTATAAAGTAGTAGCGTAAGTAGTTATGAAGTGTGCATTTTCACATCTGTTCAGTCAGTTTCTCCTGAACATAAGATAACTTTAACAGAAAGTGTTTCTAGAAGCAGAATTTTTTTTTTTTTCTAAGCAACCTGGTTATACTTAGGAAGTTACATGTAACATCTTATAGTCATAAATATAGATGGCTGCCTGTCTTCTATCGAAGGCTATGTAAAGTGTAGTAACAAATGTTTTGAATTAAAATTCTCAATAACTATGAAGTATGACAATTGAGTTTGTGAACTTGTTGCAATGATGTTGCTCACGTTTTTTTTCATATCAGAGGGATTATTCATTATGAGTTTGTACCAACTGGACAGTTAACCAAGTTTACTATTTGGAAGTACTGAAAAGGCTGTGTGAAAAAGTTAGATGAAAATGACCTGAACTTTTCACCAACAATTCATGGTTCTTTCATGACAACAATGCACCAGCTCACATGGCGCTGTCTGTAAGGGAGTTTTTAGCCAGTAAACAAATAACTGTATTGGAACACCCTCCCTACTCACCTGATCTGGCCCCTAATGACTTCTTTCTTTACCTGAAGATAAAGGAAATATTGAAAGGAAGACATTTTGATGACATTCAGAACATCAAGGGTAATACAATGGCAGCTCTGATGGCCAGTCCAGAAAAAGAGTTCCAAACTTACTTTGAAGGGTGGACTAGCCACTGGCATCCGTGCATAGCCCACCAAGGGGAGTACTTCAAAGGTGACCATAGTGATATTCAGCAATGAGGTGTGTAGCACTTTTTCTAGGATGAGTTCGTGAACTTAATTGTCCTACCTTGTATTATGCATTATTAAAATGACCCACTTTATGAAGATGTAGGGAAGCAGAACTTGCCACTCCAAATTATCTCTCTTTGGCATAAGGATTATTTTAAGCTGGTTAATTTTTAAGAAACAGCATGCCTGGAACATCTCTGAAAACCAAGTAGAAATAACCCTCTTAAAGAACATTTGCATTCGTAAGGGAAATCTGCATTGCAAGGATGTCTCCTTTGCTGTATACCAGGAAGAGGAGAATATCTCAATTTCTAGAAACTCTTATAAATGGGAGAAGGCAAAGACTCAAATCTACATAACACCTTTCCCTTATTTACTGTGCTTTTCCTGCTAATCTCTCATAACTGACTCCCCACTACCAACAACTTTGTCATCAGCTGAAGGTGGTATTCAACATGATGGCTTCCACCATTTTGGTGAGTTACTCAGTGTTCCTGGGCCTCTCCATGTAACACGAGGTATACATATTATTAAATTTCAATTATGTTTTTCTCCTGCTTATCTGTGTCACATCAATTTGATTATTATTTCCTTTATCCTTAGAGGATAAAGGAAAATTTTTCCTCTTGGACAAAGATAAGGAAGTTACGCTAAATGACATATCTGTTGATACAGGCCAAGCGAGTAACCCTGCCCCCATGAAAAACTTTTAAGTTTTCTTTCCTGTAGGGATTTTAAGTTTCCCTTTCCTTAAGTTTCCTTTCCCCCAGTTTCTTGGCTCCCTAGTTCCTGATCTTCATCATTCAGGAGAAAAAAGGGATAAAAACTCCAAGTCCCCACCAGTCAGCGCCTTTTGAGCCTTGCCTGTGCTTGGGGTCCGCTTCAAACCCTTTGGAGTGTACTTTATCTTCCAATAACGGCCCTTGAGCCACTGCTTTCTGCTCGGGCCCGCTGCTGTTTCTTTGAAGTGCACTTTTTCTTCTAATAAACTGCTTTTTGAATACTTTACCTCGGTATCTCATTCAATTCTTTGCTTGAGACGCCAAGAACCTGGACACTGCGCTGAGGAGGGCCCACTGTCCGGTAGCACTGTGTTATAAAAACAACTGAGGTTAAATTAGTGTTATAAACTGAGAAGTGTAGGCTTCCAGATGTATGTATCAAATGTTGCCATGCAGGGTCTCTGCTCCCACTCCCCACATAAGAACGCAGGACATGGTGAAAGCCAAAAAGGAACACTCATGGAGCATTAGTTAGGGGAGTCACCCCACTATATTCTCGCTGGTGGCTGGGTTGGAGACACAGGAACTAGGAGCCACATGATCTGTAAACTGACGTCCGCTTCTCTGCCAACCAACCAACCTTAACCAACCAACCTTACTAGCTGCAATCCACACTTGCCAGCTTAGCCACAACAGTCATATTAGTAGCTAATGACTAATTGGCTACAGCTGATGGCCAACTAGTCACAGCTGATAGCCATCTACTACCCGAGCCATCATCTTTCCACGTGAGGTCGAGCCCCTGAAAACTGCTCTCTGGGACTCTGTCCCCACAAATGTCTTTGAAAAATTAAGGATGTAGATTCATTTCTGGAATGAAAGAGCATGACACAGTGAGTGAATCCCACCTCCCCTCCCACTATGAATAATAGTTAAATTGAATGTGCAGAATTGGTGTATCATTCTCTTATCCATCTCTTGATTTGGGAAGACTTTTCACAAACTCTTTCCAGAAATTGGAATAATGACCACAGTAAAATCACCCAAAGTTTGTCTAAGCTGGAGATCTTGCAATTTGTTATGATCTTGATGTATATCTCCTGGCAGCACAACCATGGGACTAAATTGTAATGCTTTGCAAGAGTTGAAAGAGGAGGCCAAATGAGTTCTGGGGCTCGTGCTGCCTGGGCCGCTCAGCCAATAGACTGACACAGGAGTTGGGTCATAGAACAAGCATTTATTATCAGAACACCGGTGGTCTGAGAAGGCAGCGGGTTAACACCTCCAAATGTTACCGGAGTGTCATGCGGGAGACCCTGCTCGCTGCGCCATTTGTCGTGCGGGGCGGCCGGCGGGTCTCTGCTCCCGCTCCCCATACAAGAACGCAGGATATGGTGAGGCCAAAAAGGAACACCCACGGAGCCATAGGTAGGGGAGTCATACCACTATATTCTCTCTGGCGGCACTATACTCTCAATGGAGGCTGGATTCACACTGTCCGCAAACCGCCATCCACACTTGCCAGCGCAGCCGCCATCTTCTTGCTAGCCCCCATTCTTTCTCCTCTCTTTCCTCTCTCTCCCTTGCTGGCATAGCCACAGCAGTTATATTAGTGGCCAATGGCTCACTGGTTACAGCTGGCGGCCATGCAATCACAGTTGGCCATTTACTACCTGACCCAGCACCTGTCTATGTGAGGCCGAGAGCCTGGAAACTACTTTCTGGGGCTCTGCCCCCACACGGAGAGTGGGCTGTTCTCAGCGCAATGTCCAGGTTCTTGGCGATTCGAGGAAAAAATTGAATGAGACACAGAAATAAAGTGGTGAAAGAGTAGTTTATTAGAAGAGATAGTACTCTCTAAAGAGATAGGAGTGGACCCAAGCAACAGAGAATGGCTCAAGGGCTCATCATTAAAAGAAAAGTACACTCTAAAGGGTTTGGAGCAGGTCCCGAGCAAAAGCAAGGTTCAAAAGGCTCAAAGGTCCCAGACTGGCGAGGACTTGGAGTTTATCCTTTTTTTCCTCTCAAATGGGCTTTTCCTTTCCAGGCATTCGACCACTTGATTGACACCTGTGATTGACAAGAGGCTATTATCTCATCTTGTTAGACTGGAGAATTCGTCTGTTATGATATTAATGAACTTCCTGGCATAAGTATGATATTGTAATGATAGTATAATGAGGCCCAGGTGAAATGAAGGTCGTTGTGGCCTTTACTGCGCATGTGTGCATGGCCAGTTTAATCTACTTGGTATTTTGTACCCATTTGTTCCTCATAGGGGTAGATAATTACAATGAAAAGGGGAAGTTTTTTTTTGGGGGGGTCTCATTCTGTGGATTATGCAGGAATGCAGAGACCCGATGCCTATCTCTAACTGTCTGCCTTGTTTTCCCCTTGAGAGACGTGATCCCATAAATTCTCTATGGGAAGTTGAGGGAGAGACGGTCTCTTCTGTATCTGCTTCCTGCTGGGCAGGGGTGTAGAGCTGTCCCTATTGGGGGATTCATGGAACTCTCCCCTATCTGATTGCAGATGAGAGGAAGGGATCTCGAGATCCATCTGGAAGACCGTGTTGGCTTCTTTGGTTGTGACTGGCAATCTTGCTGGGGTATCCTCTGTATCCAAGGCCCCTGAATGAGGAAAAACAGATTTAAATTAATAAATCTGTTTTCTCTATAGAGCCTGTGGCCATTCAACCAGTCATTCAGGTGTTGTTAATTGTCCAGGAGTTAGGCCCAGAATGGGTAGGAGAGAACATTAGGCTTCAATGATTGCAAAGAACAGGTTTGAATCACAAGTGTTAGGGTAATTATCTAAAGCAGGGGTAGGAGCTAAAAAACCGGGGGAAAGGAAACTTAAAATTTCTATAGGAAAAAAAACTTAAACATTTCTCAGTGGGGGGCGGAGGGGGGGTCTGCTCATTCGCCCATATCACAAACACTGCCTTTTCAGACCACCGGTGCTCTGATAATAAACGCTTATTGTATGACCCAACTCCTGTGTCGGTCTATTTGCTGAGCGGCACTGGCAGCATGAGCCCTGGATTCATTTGTCTTCTGGTTTCAGAATCACCCAGAAATTTCTGGGGTTCAGTCTGTCACCTAGAGAGGTGCCTTGAAGAGACATGTTCTGGAAGATTCTGAATCTTAATCCATTATCTAAATTCTGGGAAATTTAAAGTCTTAAGTTTTCATTTGTGTGACCATAACATAATAATTTGTCTTCATCAGAAATTAAATTCAAAGGGAAAGAAGTGGTTTTAGGTCTAGGACCTCATTCCTTAAAGAAGAGAACATTGTCTTTATTGATGTTATCCCAACACATGTGAAACTGAGATTTTTAAGGGAACTGTGGGTAATTCAGACAGCCAGATTTCTTCTTTTATCTGAAATAAAGCAGGTCCTTGAACAATGTCCTTTCCTTCAAAGTCATTTTATTATCATGTTGATGAGATGCCTTAGGAACTTAACTCTTGTTTATATCATTAGCCTATGATAAAAAATGGTGTTATTAGCCTTCATTTTGCTCCAGTTCCAAGAACCTATGGATGACGTTAAGTGAGGACTTACTGTACTCTGATTAATAAGATAAGCAACTGTCATGCGGGAGACCCTGCTCGCTGCGCCATTTGTCATGCAGGGCATCAGGCGGGGTCTCTGGTCCTGCTCCCCACATAAGAACGCAGGACATGGTGAGGCCAAAAAGGAACACCAATGGAGCCATAGGTAGGGGAGTCATCTCACTATAGTCTCGTTGGCGGCTGGGTTGGAGACACAGGAAGCAGGAGCCACACGATCTGCAATCCACACTCCGCCACACTACATGCCTGCCAGCCACCATTTTCTTGCTAGCCCCCATTTTCTGCTAGCGTAGCCACGGCAGTTATATTAGTGGCCAATGGCTCACTGGTTACAGCTGACGGCCAACTAGCCACAGCTGATGGCCATCCAATCACAGTTAATGGCCATTTACTACCTGAGCCAGCACTTTTCTATGTGAGGCCGAGAGCCTGGAAACTGCTTTCTGGGGCTCTTTCCCCACAGCAACGGTATATGTGTGGTGTGTATTGTTTTCCCTTCTTTGTGGGAGGTAGGAGTGGTTTTGTAGGACTTGCTTGATCAATAGTCTTCATTCTCTGCCTCTGTACACACAGCTTATTCAACCTGGCTATCTCAAGTCTTTCTTGTTTGCATCTTATTCAAAGAATTATAAATTATTTGAATGCTCTTAAAATATACGCCCTCAACACTCCCTTTGTATTATGGCACTGAATAACCTCTCAAGCCCCTGTTGAAGATGGAGAAATTGACCTGGAGGGAGAGTAAATAATTGTTGCTGGTGGAGACAGGACCAGTCCCAGGTGGCTCAGTCAGGCGCTTTCCCTCTCACACTGCATTGTGGAATGTGTTCCTAGTTGCCTAAAGTTGAGGTTGAAACCACGCAGAGCTAGCAGGACCAGTTCCCCTTGTAAGAGCAGCCAATCTTACTGTCAGAGGTCTAAGAAGTCCGAAGTAAAAATTATGCCAACTTCAAAGGCATCCACTGAATGATCTCAAGGGGAGGCAGGGAGGTCTGCTTGTTGTACGAGCATGTAGGAACATTTACTTCTACCAACAATTTATCTGTACCTATGTTTTTTTCTACAGTACCTTTTGCATGGTATTTCCAACTCAGAATCATTTGTGAAGCACTGCAACAGTTTTCCCTGCCTCTCCAACCAGATTCCCAAACTGGCTGAGCTGTATTAGTCAGAGGTTGCCCTAGTCACTATGTAAGGTAATAGATTAAGCTACCAGCAGGGTGTGAGAGGAGTATCTGTTGTCTTTTCTCTGCAGTGCACTTAGAAGGGGGCCATTGCTTGGCAGGTAATCTATACTTATTAGGGCAAAAATCAATCTGCCTAATCAGGTAATGCCCTGATTGGATTTTTCTCTACAGCAGAGTACAGAATTGCCTGGAGGAGTCGCTGTAGGGCTGTTTCCTCCTTCAAACATGAGGCTCTGGCTACAGGGACAGCCTGTTGCCTCCTTAATCCCTGGAGAGTATATGGCAAGAGTTCTTTTATTCTTGATGTCCACACTGTTACGAATTTACATTTTGAACTTCATCTGCAGGTGTCCTCCATTTTCACTCGCTTTCATTATGTTTGCACATCATTCTGAGGTCAGGCGTAAAATGGAACATGGGATTTATAAATCAACTAGTTAAATAAGGAGGAATTGACAGTATCATTTTGGCAAATTAATGGTAGCATTTATAATACTGAATTAACTCAATTATGTTGAGGCTGCACAGACTTCACCTAAGATCATATAAACGTGTATTGGTCATCAGAGTTATTGGTGAAAATTTTAGTAAAAGTTTATTTGGCACATACTGAATACAAAGCACTAAGCCAAATTCTGTACAACTGTTTTTATTTCAGAAGAAGCTTTTCATTTCACATACATTTTTTTTTTTCTTTTGGTCCATACAGGGCTCTCTTTTATTTTTTATTTGATCAGCTATTAGATCTTTACTAATGAACAAATACCTTCAAGCCCATCCTCCCCCCCACACACACAAATAGAGTTAAAGTACTGACAGTTACACTAACCCTATGGTTCCCCCCACCAATCTGTCCCTCTGACTCACCCTAACTTCCCCCCGAATCTGGTGTGCATGTTATCTTGCTTTTCCTTTTACATAGTTTTACTGTAGCTATATGTATTCCTAAACATTTTCTTTTTCTTTCTTTCTTTTTGTATTAGTTTCAGGTGTACAAAACAGTGTACTAGTTAGACATTTCACCCCTCACAAAGTGATAGCCCCCCCCCAATCTATTGCCCCTCTGACATCGTATATATCTATTATAATTCCATTGACTCTATTCCCTATGCTGTACATTTTTGAGGTTCTCATAAACACTAAAGAACAATGATTTGGCTTTGACTTTATTGAGTTGGATTCATTTTGTACTATATGATTCTTTTTAAATTTTGACTATATCTGCTGAGGGTGGTGTTATAAATCATTTTAGAAAATAATATATTGATAGTAGCAGTGTTTTCACCTGTAGTTTCTTCTTTATGTAAGTGATGTCTCCCATTTAAATAAATAAGAGCTGGGGTAAATGTTTCCTGTTTTTCAAAAAGGAATACAACTTCTCAATGAAAAAAATTGGATGGGGGAGATTTAGCATTTTGCTATGGCTTATGGATACAGTTTAAAAAGACTCTCAGGGTTGGATGGGTGGCTCAGTTGGTTAGAGAGTGAGCCCTGGGCAACAGGGTTGCCAGTTTGATTCCCAGATAGGCCAGTTAGTTGCGCCCCCTGCAACTAGAATGAAGACAATGAGCTGCCACTGAGCTACCACTGAGCTCCTGGGCAGCTGGATGGCTCAGTTGGTTGGAGCTCATGCTCTCAACCACAAGGTTGTCGGTTAGACTCCCACAAGGGATGATGGGCTGCGCCCCCTGCAACCGAGATTGAACAATGGCAACTGGACTTGGAGCTAAGCTGCACCCACCACAACTAAGATTGAAAGGACAACCACTTGACTTGGAGCTGAAGGGTCCTGGGAAAAATACACTGTTCCCCAAAAAAGTCCTGGAAATACACACTGTTCCCCAATAAAGTCCTGTACCCCTCCCCCAATAAAATCTTTTATTAAAAAAAAAAAAAGACTCCCAGAGCCTGCACATTTAGGCTCTTGTGATTGGTGATTCCACACTTTACCCCGTTTTCACCTTTGTCGTACTTCCTGAGAATTCACTACCACACCTTCTCTGGTTATATAACCTCCAGAGTGAGGGGAATTTGAGAGGTCAGGCAAAAATTACTTTGTCATAAAGATAAGGCAAAACCAAATTAATTTCCTTAACTATGGATACTAGGGTAGGTGGGAGAAATTTATGAGTAACTTCTTTTCCTCCTTGAAATGATGAATATTCTACTATGAGAGAAACCTTGTGCATTCAAAGTATTTTCCATGAGTGCTTTGAACATAACTGCAGTTAGTGGAAATTTTTCCTTAATAATACTAAATATATTTCCCTCATGGGAGGAAAGCTAAAGGGTCCATCTGAACTTAATCAGAATCTGAGACTCAAACATTCTGATGTCCTCCGACAGCTTACCCTTGTATTTCTTGATTTGGTCTAAGCAGCTCTGTCGGAAGGCTGAGACCCAGCCTGCTGTGATCAGACAATTAGAATCTAGCCTTTCAGATGGGGCTAAGGTCACTTCCAAAGATCTTGGCAGACAGGTCTGGGGATCAAGGTGTCCTCCTGAGGAGGGGGTCTCTGAGTGACCAGGTGTTGGAGATGTTATCTATAAAGAGATATTAGTAAGTCAACTCACAGGATGCTCCACATTCTGCCATGAAGACCAGTCGAGAGGTCCACAAACACCTCGGGAACTGTTGACATGGAAGGAAATTTCTAATTTTTTCCACAAGGAAAGACAGAATGATATTATAGTACAATATCCATTTAGAAAATAAAGTATAGTAATAGTAGTCATTACTATAAGGAAAACTAAAACTATTACTGTTACTATAAAGGAAAACTAACCAATCACTCATCAACTGAGCAGTTAAAATTTTATCAAGAAATTCATTTAATTAATAAGGAAACACATAAATGACATTTTTGTATTGTATTGGTGATTTCTTTTTAGAAGTAAAATTAGCTACTCTTTTTAAATTTCTTTTTAATTGGATAACAGTGTGTTTTTCTGAGGACCCAACAGCTCCAAGGCAAGTCATTGTTTTTCAATCTAGTTGTGGAGGGTGCAGCTCAGCTCCAAGTCCAGTCACCATTTTCAATCTAGTTGCAGGGGCGCAGCCCACCATCCCATGTGGGAATTGAACTAGCAATGTTGTTGTTCAGAGCACACGCTCTAACCAACTGAGCTAACCAGCTATGCAGCTGCTCTTTCTTTACTGCATTATTTCCTTGTGTGAATTTGCAACTCTCATACCAGGAGACTTTTTTTTTTTTTTTTTTAAGATTTATTAAATGTTGAATATGCTTCAGTCTTGACATGGCTTCTTTATATTCTTAGTTATAGGACTTCTGTTCAACTATACTTCAGGTGGTTCTCCAGGTTGATTGTTCTATAATGTAGTTATAATTTTAATGTGGTCATGGGAGGAGGCAAACACAGTATTTATCTGATCCACCATCTTGGATCCCCCTACCAGGAGACTTTAACTCCTTTTCGTTTGATCATATTCAAGGTAGGATCATATTCAAGAGAGCTTGAGTGGTTCTCCAGGATTGAATAAAGCACCCGGTTACACATTTTCCCTATACCATTGACTGAATAATCTAAGCAATGTTATGAGATAGGTAATATTCCTATTTCCACTTTATAGGTGAGATTCTCCTGCTTATCTTGCTTCCCCATCATTGCCTCCTTCCCCAATCCTGTTACTTTAGCACCATATTCTCCCTGAGTAGTCCCTGATGCCACCTAAAAGAGTGTAAGGCGTCCAACTCCACTGTTGGGGTGCAGTGTTTTAGGGTGAGTCAATGGCTCTCCTCTCCCATCCCCCACAACGTCTGCACAAGCTGTGCATGGCACTCCTGTCCTTGTGTCCTCTACTTGCATGACAACCTCACCACCAACTCCAGTGCTTTTCTTTGGGTCCCTGACAGGCTGCCTTGCCCTGATCGTTTTATGCCAGTCAGCCCTCCCATTGCTCTCTGCTCAGACTGGGGACACCTCATAGCAAACTAAAATTACCCAGGCAAGTCTTTGAATTCTTCCCATTTTGTTTGCTTGTAACTAGATTCTTGGATCCCAGACACGACACATCAATGTCCCTAACTGCCTTTGCTCCTTCTGATGGGCTGGCACTTCAGAGTCCCCTCCTGATGTTTTGCATCTGAAACTTTTTTGAGTTTCCTTGCTTTTTTAGTATCAGTATTCTCCTGCCCAGGAGCAGATCTAGGCATGGTGGAACCCATAGCTTATTCAATTTGTGGAGTTGTTTTAATATAATACAAAAGTATCAATACTTACTTAGGTATGGACATAAATACTTACTTAGAATGAGAAAATAAACCACAACATGGCTCCTTGGAAAGTCGTCTTCCTTTCTTAATCTTCTCTTTAGACAATTTATCAGAAATGCTTACATAAAATGTTTCCTGTTGTAGCCTGGCTTCCTTTTACCACTTAGAATACTAGACAACCCCCATATTCACAGAGACCAGTGCAAGTGAGAAGCCCTGAAATTTAAGCACCACTAGATTCAGTCACTCTGACCCATTTCTTGGGGCTCTGAGTGGAACTCCTTGCTCAGTTCTTTAGTTCCAGAGAACCACAACTCTGAGAGAAAATGTGTGAGAGAGAGAGGCAGTGTGTTTGTATGTAAACGAGAGATTGATTTAGACCAAGGGTGTCCAAACTGCGGCCCACAGGCCAACTGCGGCCGGCAATCCATTGTTAATTGGCCCGCAGCAAATTCCGAAAATATATTTAGTTTACTTAAATAAACCAGGTGAGGCAATACGTACTTCACCTCGAGTGAGTGGCCTGGTTGTTTGTGTATTTTACCGCATATGGCCGTTGGTGAAAAACGTTGAAAAAAGTTTAGACACCCTTGATTTAGACCATTCCTTCCAGCCTGCCAGGTTTCTCTCTCTCCTTTGGTGCAGAACCCTTTTTTTTTCCTGACGTTTTATAACTCCTGTTACTTACTGACAGATTGTGTTGCAGTAAGATCGAATACATTTATGGTTCTTCCTGTTATATCGTGGGGTCTGTCCAGGCATGAGGTAATTAACCACGTTGGGGTGAGGCACACTTGCAAAAGACCTTGATCACACCAAGGCAGGCCTAGAGGCCCGAGAGGCATGTAGGCTGCTAGGCAGAGTGCGATATTTAGGTGGCGAGGAGATAGGCAACTGGGGTCATCAGGTGAGACCAGGAGCAGCAGGGAGGTCACCATTGGATGGGCCAATGGAGTCAGCACTGTGGCCCTCTCCTCCTTGAAGAAGAGTACCAGAAAAGAAGAACTGAGGGCCCAGCAGCCAGCATCAGACAAGCATGGCCTCAAGTGACAGAGTGCCACCTGGAGTTTAGTGGAAAATTTCAATCCATAGGGAAGCTCCTTCCACTAGAATTTGGAAGTTCAAGAATAAGTTTAAGGGTTATTGGGAGAAGAATCAGGCCAAGGGATCAATAAGTTGATAACTGCTAGAAACAGGATCAAAGTGGGAGACCAGATCTTGGAAAGGCTTAGAGGCAGCACATTGAGGCTACACGTGTTTGTGTTTTGGGGACAGAGACATCTACCACTTACTCTCTGTAGAGCCTTGAATGAATTATTTAATTTCTCTGGGTGTCCTTATCTCTCTTTTTATCCCGTTTAAAAGAGTAACGGTGTCACAAGATTACTTTAATGACTAAATAGGTGCATAATATTGAATATAATCTATTTGGGGACAAAAGCCAGATCTTATTCTAATTTTTTTTCTAGTGCCTAATACAAATGCTGGCATATAGTAAGCCCTTTACAAATGTTTGTTAAGATTCCAAATTATCTACCAGGTGACTGACATACAGTTATATCTATATAGATAGATAGCTAGATTGATCTGTATAGATATAGAAATATAGATCAATGCATATGTGTATAAGTATATAAACTTGTGTATATATTTATCTATTATCTCAGTTTTTGAAACTGAGTATAAGGTCAGGGACAGAGTGGCATAAATGGTGACCATCCTCAGTCAGAGAGTGTGAAACTAGGGCTTGTGAATTCCTCCTAATGGAGGCTAGGGCTGCAGATGTGTGTGTGGAGGCCCTAACACAGGAAGAAGGGTAGGACTCAGAAATGACAACTGAGCAGATTTTGATGCGTTCATCCTAAACACCATCTTTACTTAAAATGGTGTTAACACCAAATCTTAGAGTGATTTTCCTAAAGCATTTATTACTATTTGTTTTCATGCTTCTGAGTAACTGTTTAAAACAACAAGGTTCAGCTAATGGGAAAAGACTACCATTAAGTATTCAGTGAGCTTCACTGTCTCCCTCTTTGCCCTGGAGGCACCTTTTGCAAGGGATAATGAAGTATTCTCACTGATTCTCTATTTGGTTTCTAGACTTTGATGTACTTAAATACATTTTTTGGTGTTGCCTTTGATCCAGTGAAGCCTAGAGCTGCCCTCCACATCATGGAGGAAATGGGGTTCAAGTTCAGCCTTGAGTGACAGACAACTTGGTCAACAGCAGAGAGCACAGCACTGGCTGGAAGCAAGGGCTTTGGCCACGATAAACCAGAGGCCAAGTCCTGGCTCTGCCATTTACTAAATGTGTAATCTTATGCAAGCTGCTCTCTTTTAAAGCTTCAGTTTATTCACTGATAAAAGGGTTAAAATAATAGTACCTACCTAATAGGGTAATGGGTGACCCTTGAAATAAATAATACCATTAGAATATTCAGAACAGTGCCTGGCACAGAGGATGCGCTTAATACAGGTTAGCCGTTTATATAAAGAAGTTGGAAGGGAAGGATGTACAAGTGAGGTTAACCACCCAGACACTGGTGAAGACAGGGAAGCATCCCTCTGATTGCCTTGCATGGCGTGTGGGTCTTGGAGGAGTGGTGAGAAATGTGGTTGGTGCAAAGGATGTGATTAGTTAACAGGGAACTTAAGCTGATACAGAAAGCTGTGGTAGATTTTTGAACACAATGTCTTACAAAATAGGACAACATAAGTTTAGGATTTCAGTTTAGAAACTATGAAATTTCTTTTAGACATCGCTATGTGCCAGGGACCATACTGCCGTATTTTATCCTTTCCCAAACTCTGTAGAGTAAGAATTATTCCACTCACTTTAAAGATGATGGTTGTGGCCCAGAGAGAGAAAAAAACCATAGCCTATGGTCACCTTTGAATTCACTTCACCTATTAAGTGGAGATTAAATCAGTGTATTTGAAAGTAACTCAAGGGGATGTGAGACAACCTGTGAAAAGTACTTTCAACAAATATGGCTCCCCCTTAATTCTGTCTTAGATTTGAAGACTGGGCTTCTGCTTTATTCTCATGACCAAGTCCCAGCTTTGCCCACTTCCATGTACCTCTTTGGTCCTTTTACGCGTGTCCCTGCATGGATAACCTCCTCAGGGCCTGATAACTTTCAGGACTGGGTATCTTTCTTTGAACTGACTTGTGGCCATGACTGCTCCTCTTCCAGACTTTTGGATAGAAAAGACTGCTGGCCTCCGCCAGCCTAACTGTATTTAAAGCTCTACAAGTCGCCATGCTCCAGCTTCTTGCTGGATATCATGTGACGACATGACTTCCTGCCTGGAAATTCACCCCATGTCCAGGCAGCACGTGGGCTAGAAATCTTAGGTCCTGAGCACTGACAATCTGATCCATCCCCATCCCCTTTCCAAGTTACTTTTCCAACAGTGGAGCTTGGTAAAGCAGAGATGCTTGGGACCAACTGAATCAAAAGTCTCCATAGTGTGAACCTGGGAATCTATATTTTAAAAATGTCCTCCCAGGTGGGTTTGATAAGGCTGTTTCTCAGGCTGGACTTTTGGGAAACACTGATACAGGTACTTGGACTACATGACTTTCAAGGCCTACTCAGCGAGTCTATGGTTCACTCACAGTTAGGTCAGGTTCATGAATTAAATTCAGGTCAGTATACTTCCTTTCCTAGGGGTTTCTAAAACTACTTTGCAAGAGAAAAATTATTTAATCTCCCCTCCGTGTCTCCTCTGGATGAACCTGTCTTAATCTCTATGTGTATTAGAAGTCCTGCAGGATAACTTGAAAGCTCACCTGCTTAGGCAGCTCACTTCGCATTTTCAACTCGTTCTCATTCTAAGGCAGGTGTCTTGCCATGTTTAAAGCCTGACCTTGCTTATAGCTTCCTGGACCTGCGTTTGCTCGTTGCTGTCATTGGCACAACCTAGTTTCCATTTTTCTCTTAGAAATGATGATCTGCCCACATTCAAAGCCATCTCTATCAAAGCCATTTTTTTGAACTCTTCTGAAGAATAATCTGGGAACATCTGAGATTAAATGTCTTTTAAAATACTGTGAAAAAAGATCGTTCTGTCTAGATTGAATCCTCCAGAATCATTAGTTACCAGGCTAGGTCTTACCGACACACTAAAACCCTTGATGTATTAAAACTTTCTACAAATTGGTTTTATAAGCTGAGACCCTTGAGACTTTTAAACATCTTCCTGTGAAATTATTTTAGAATGTTATATATTTGTATGTCATTTTACTTCACCTTTACATATGTTAGTGGATGATGTATATCAATGCGAGTGATTTTATTCCCCATGAGCATCTGTATCTGTGTCCTGCAGAGAGCTCCTAGGGTAATAAAAGAGTGATTTTGTTAGAGACATATTTATTCTCTGACTGTTTTCATGTTACCCAGAACAACATAGTTTTGTTAGTTCTAGTTTCACAGACAGCAAGTTCCTAACATTTTCTGTATTGCAGACATCAACATCCCTGAAAGCATAATAATAATAAAAATGTCTTAGATTCCCAGAAGAACCAAGAATATTCTGGCATGAAGTATTAGGTCATCAATTTGTGAGAAACATTAAAAGTGCTGAGATGGAATTAGATATAATAACTCAACAACAGGACAAGAGGACTTGGAGGGAGGTACAGTTTATCATCATATCCATGACCAAGGATATTTTAGTTAGCTTGTCATGTGAGTCTTGTTAAATATCATAGTAAACCTCTTTCCCCACTTAATTACTCCCAGGATGCGATATACCTGTTCTCCAGGTCTTGAGCCCAGGTCAGATCTGGAAGAAATTGAAGAAACATGGAAGTCTGCTTCAGTTTCAGGCGTGCTGGCTGTTGGCTGTGATAGAAAGCCTCATCAAATGGATGTTTAGGATGTGGTGACAGGATGGGACGCAAGAAGGAATTTGACTCTCTGGCTAACAGCTGAATCTCCAAACTAGTAAAAGTGTAGCTGTGTGACTTTAATGTAACACGCAATATTTTCATGAGTTTGTAGAGTCATTTAAATGGAACAATGAGAAAAAAGGGCATTTTTCCTTGTTTCAAGATGGAAGGATCTGGAGTTGAGGGTGGTCAGGATATAATTTTGAAGTAGGTTTCCTGATATGGACTTCCATTCAATTCACAAAGGAGCTAAGTGGTTGGGGGATGCTTAGTAATTGGGAGAACTAGGGGTATGCTTTCTCTGGGAACTTCAGAAAGATAGTTCATATTTTCACAAGAGAATATTCAGGTTACATTCCAAAAGCAATTTATATGTTCTCCCTGCTCTTCAATTTGTCAAAGAAATTCTGCAATTTAATTATTTAATTATCAGGTCTCAAAAATGATTACTACAGACCACAATAGTGTATTAATTATAGTGGAATTCATTTTAAAATATTGAAATATATTTGAAACCACTCATAATCATTCTGACACAATAAAAGTAAACTAGGACAAAATGTCCAAAAAAATGTACCATATCTGTCTCTTACTTCACGCTAAAGAAAATTAATTTAAAATCAAACATTAGCAAGACTTTCAATTTAAAATAGAGGTAATGCTAATGGTACCTTAGCTGTCCTCTGCTAACATGCCATGAAAATCCATCTGAAAATGTACAAGTATTTTCTTTTGTTTGTTTTCTTTTTTTTTTTTTTTTTTTTAATTGTAGCAGTTCTGATGAGCAGGCTACAGGAAGATTATATGCTGGATTCTGGGAAGATGTCCACAAACTGCCACATCAGTGGTGTAGCATTGAGAAAAGTACACATCGTCTGGCAGAAGACAGAGAAAATCTCTCTGTTACTGTCACAGTCTGTTCCTAGCTCAGGGATTCCAACATGACATTCAGGCGACCGCATTCCTTTCTGTATGAGGACAATAATTTTTAGGCAGCCAGATCAGGTCATTCCTCGTCTTTTCTTTCTTCTCTCTTTATTCTTTACTAGAGATGGTAGGTCTTGGTAGAAACTGTACCAGATGTGTGAAACTGCACAGTGGAATGTTAAAGCTTAATTGGTGGTGGTGCATTGAATTAAGATTGTTAAGTGTGACAGATGGAGACATAAACAAGAGCCTGGAAGCATGAGTGAGTGAGTGTGTCGATGTGGCAGGGTGTGTGGGGGGCTTCATGACTTGCCATTGAAAAACAGGTTATTGCTGACAGTGCCTAAGTACTTAACATAGACAAGGGACTGTGGCAGTGAGAGAAGAAGGTTCACTTATTTATCCAGCAAGTATTTACTGAGTACCTACTATATGCCAGATGCTGCTTTGTGGTAGAGAAACACCAGTGAAAAAGGAACTAGAACATGGTTCTAGTGGGAAAGGGGGTACAGGGCAGGGGCCATTGAAAAATATAAGTTTTTACAACCATAAGTTCTGTGAACAAAACAAGATGGGGTGGTGTGGCAGAATGAATGAGGCTCGTCAGACTAATCCATTGTGGCCCTAACATAGACTGTGCCCAACGCTGCAGGGTTTGTCCAGAAGATACCAGAACAAATTGGGCAGAACAAACAAAGTTTGATTCTCACCACACTCTGTTATGCAGGTACTATTACTGACCTGTTTTGCAGATAACAAAGATAACCTGAGACAATAAATGGGCAAAGAAAAATTCTTAAGAGAAGAAATACAAGCGTTTAAAATTCATGAGTAAAAAAATAAGCGCACTAATAACTAGAGGAATAAAATTTAAAATTACAATTGGATACTATTGTTCAATCAATCAAATTTGCAAAGATTGAAAAAAACAAAAGACCAAATTATTGCTAGTGATGATGACGTCCACCAAATACAGGGCGTGTATTTGACTCTCATTTGCTGCTGAGAAAAAGGTTAATGGATACAACTTTTAAGTAAAACCAATCTTACCTGTAGGAGTAGATCCCAAGGAGATTATCTGAGAAGCAAACAAAGATTACTCTACCAGGTGTTAATTGCAGTACTAATTATAAAATCCTCAAATTGAAAACAACCTACATGACTGATAATAGGAAATTATTTCCATATATAGAACCATTATAGTCATTAAAAATGATGTTCATGAAAATTTATTAATGACATGGGGAATGATTGTTAAAATAGTAAATGAAAAAGTAGGCTAAATGTTGAATATATGGTATGACAGAATTTTGGTAACAGAATCGCCTGATGTCCAAGTGAACACATACAAGAGAGAGTAGAAACCCTACATACACAAGAAGTTCCCATAGGTATGTATGTAATTAAAGTTAGTCATTTTCTCTTTTCAATCTCTCTTCCGTCTATTTCATGCAAAGGCAGCAGCAACAAAATCTAATAAAGATTATGGCACATGTGGATGAAGTCCATTTTGCTCCTACAAAAAATGACCCCTCAGTGCCATCCTAATGGTCTTATACCTTGATTTAGTCTGCTTCTAAATCAGAGAAACTGAGATGGGTTGTGGGGACAGAACCCCAAAAAGCAGTTTCCAGGCTCTCGGCCTCACATGGATGGGTGCTGGCTCAGGTAGTAAATGGCCATCAACTGTGATTGCATGGCCATCAGCTGTGGCTAGTTGGCCGTCAGCTGTAACCAGTGAGCCATTGGCCACTAATATAACTGCTGTGGCTATGCTAGCAGGGAGAGAAGAGAGAGGAGAATGGGGCTAGCAAGAAGATGGCGGCTGGGCTGGCAAGCGTGGATGGCGGTTTGCGGACAGTGTGGATCCAGCCTCCAGTGAGACTATAGTGGTATGACTCCCCTACCTATGGCTCCGTGGGTGTTCCTTTTTGGCCTCACCATATCCTGCGTTCTTGTATGGGGAGTGGGAGCAGAGACCCCGCAGGTCGCCCAGCACGACAAATGGCGCAGCGAGCAGGGTCTCCCGCATGACATGGGTGAACAATGGCTATAACATAAATGAGTAGTCGGGGCTATGGGAAACCCAAGATGGCCACTTATTTCTTCAAAGCTCCCTGGCAAATCCCTTTTTTTTTTTTTTTCATCCATCCACTGTAGCACATTTAAGCTGGACTTCATTCAACTGCCTCTTAGTGTGGGTTATCAATATGTTCTTATTGTTGTGTGTATGTTTTCTGAATGGGTTAAAGCCTTCCCCTGCTGCAGGGCTGATGTCCTCACAGTGGCAAAGAAACTGGTAGAAAATGTGTTTCCCACTTGGGGTATACCTTCCAAAGTCTTAGTGATCAATGCACCATTTTACCAAGCAAATCATACAAGCCTTAATCGATAGCCTGGCAAACTTCTTGGAATTGCACTGACCTTACTTATCACCCTCAATTATCAGGCAAGGTTGAGAGAACTAATGGAAAAACTAGATTAAGCAGAACAAGTCTTAATTACATGGGACTAAATGAACTGATGAGGATGGTTACAATTTTTATGAATTTTTGTTTGAAACATTGTTGGTTCCTTAATTTTTTTGTTTTTCCAGATGTAGGAGAATTTTTCTCTTAAACTATGACTTACAGCAATTTGGTAAATTATACCTTTGTAGGCAGAATGAACACATTTATTTTTTTTCTCCCTACTTGATCCATCCAGAATTCAGAAACTCGCAGTGAGTATTCTTATTTTCACGGTAATATTTTTATTTGGATAAGTTCAATAAGATTCTGTTCTTCTTGCAACAGGTCACAATTGGAAACTGGTTATATTACCAAGGCTTTTACTGGAATGTCATATTTGGGAGAAACACGCATAGGCTCAGATATGATCTTATGGAATTAAAATTGAGTTATGGAAGCCAATAAAATCCTTGGAAATATCATCCTGGTACTTTATTTATAGGGTTCCCAGCAGCCTTACCAAGCGAGTAAAGAAGGTCACTTCCTGGCAGGTACAGGGACCTCAAGATATTTTGGGGATATTGAGAATAGAGGAACTCACCCAAATCTAAAGATATTCTTGGTGAAGCCTGGTGGCAAATTCTTGATTTGGCATTTCTGGCCTTAAGATGCCTTTTAAAGTTTCATCTGGAGATTCCTTATGAAAAATTTCAGTATAGCAGATTTAAAAGAACCTATATGATCAATTGTTATTCTTGTATTTATGAAAATAACAGGTCAAGTTTATTGGTAAATTATTTTGCAAATAAACTAGTCTTCATTTGGTTATCTTTGGTATAAATGAGGGTGATTTTAAAAAGAAAAATTATGTTTCAGTAATATATCTTTGTCATTATGTTCCTTTTTTTTTTTTTTTTTTTTTTTGGTTTTAAGTCAGTGACAAAAAAATTTAATGAGAAAATCACAAAGGTACTTCAGGAGATCAAGATAGGTCAGTCTGAACTTGGGGTCACAAAACAAGTTGGTCCTATTCCTTGACTATTTAGAAATGAGTTAAAAATCTTAGAAAGCCGTAAGGGTGAGGAGGAAAATGAAGGGTCCAGACCAGTCGATGCCCTGGGCTATCAAGAACCGCCAAGCTCATCCTCCCTCAGATTACGGTTGCTTGCCCATGCCCAAAACGTATGTGACGCAAAATGATTCTCAGCGAGGTTAGTGGCACCATTGAAGAAAGGGGATTGAAGAGGAACAGAGAATTGGAATTTGGCCTTTGCAAACATAAGACAGAGGAAGAGGGATACCTTCCTCACACCCCTTTATTCTGCTGTAGCTGATGCCCTTTAGTGAGACATTGCTTTTGAACCAGCCCAGACATTTCTTACCACTGCTTAGGATGGCCTGGATGCAGTAATTCCTGGTATTGAGCCAGCCAGGCAGCTCCAGGTTGGGCAGGGTGATATCATTCTTGGGCAATGAGTAGATGCCTTCTTTGAAGGGACATTGCAGGAAAGCCCATAGGTGTGCTGAGGTTCTGGGCAGGACTCTTGAAGGGGAATGAAAATGTCATGTATATCACAGATGTCTTCATAGATACAGCTACCAATTTGCCCCACATATGGGACTTTGACCGAGAAACCAGCCACCTCCTCCTGCATGGTTAATTCTGCCTTCTGAGGAGGCTTAGCGTGACACTCCTCTGGGTCTGGACACCGACAGACAACTCCCAGGATTGGCAATGGGGTTAGGTTGCACACTCAGACTTTTGATCACCACAGGGTCTTTCCCTTCATCACAGTTCTCCCAGGAAAAGCTCCTGAGGTGGAATGGCTCTTCAGGAAGACATTTGCAAGGGCCTCAGAGCTGGTGAGAAGCAAGTGCAGGGTGATCAGGTGCAGAGCCCACATCAGGGGCGTCATTCCAAAGGGTGGGTCTGCACGAGGATAACTACCAATTGTCTTTTGAGGTTTTGTTTCTACCTGTAAACTGGACTGGATTATGAATTCTTCTAGTTCCCTCCAATATCTGTTGATGACTCCCCAAACTAACAATTCCATTTTTTCTCCCATCTTTTGACTTGGAATCACTGAGAACTAAAACTGGTCTTTTCCCAAAGCCTTGGAGGACAACTTGATATAAACTTTAGAGAAATCACCACAACAGCTCATGTATGGGAAATCTTTGTGCCTGTTTCAGAAAGATCACTAGAGACATTCAAACTGCAGACCAGGAAAAGCTGTCAGGTTGTCATTCCTTGCCTTCACCTTATCTAAAGATGCTTCGACCCAGACATCTAGAAATCTTCTCAATTGCCTGCCTTCAGAACCAGAAACCAGGATTGCAGTTTGCTCCAATTATTACCCTTTCCCTGCCCCCTTTTCCTTCCACAGAGATGCCTCTTATTAAATACCGAATTGCTTGCACCAGAGGCCTAACTTTGGGAACCCACCTGCATCACTGCCTCCTGAAATGAGACAACTGTTTAACCGAGTTGACCTGTTCTCCAGACTGAGACTGATTTAATGCGATATGGAACCATCTATCAACCAACTTCTGGAATAGGAAACTTCTCAGGAAGTTTCAAAGATGGGACTGAAGTGGCTCAGAACAGGTTTTCCCAAAATGTGCCACTTTGGCATGTAAATTATTTAGAGCTGATGGCAATCAAGACCCTGGAGGCTCCTGGGAAAGTTTTACCTCTCCCTTAAAGAATGTAAATTAGGGGCCTTGCCCGTAATGAGTTATCACTAGAAATAACTTTTTATGACCGATCTATAGGGCAGGGAAAACTTCTAATTACTGAACATTTGCTCTTCTTATCGTCCTGTGAATGTCCTTCGTCTCCTGTGAAATCCCAAGGTGCCTTACCTCAAACTTAGCTCAATATGCCAATTATGCATCTTTTTCTCTTTCTGTCTCTGAATCACTCATGTATGTGGGGCTTCCATACGTATGTATGTAATTAAATTTGGTCATTTTCTCTTGTAAATCTGTTGCATGTCTATTTGATTATTAGACCAGCTGAAAAAAACCTAGACAGGTGGCTAAAGGAAAGTTTCTTCCTCCCCTATAACTCTCACTCTTCACACATTTCTTTATGGTTTGAATTTGGGAAAGACACATCGAACATTTATTATTCTTATAATTTAAAATACACTCACAATATAGAAGTAAGGAACAGTCATTAGTAGACATCTTTCTGGGGCAGAGGCATGCAATGGCAACTTGAGGTCATGGGTGATTCTGTACCGGTGTCTACCACAGAAATACAGGCACTTGCTGAAATCTGTTTCACTTAGGAGAGACAAAAAAAATCTGCTCCAGCAGAACTGCAGGTGGTAGAACAAGAATCCAATTTCTCCAGTATACGGTATACTCCATCCATTGTTCCTAGTGGCATTCTTACTATTTCTCAGCAATTCCTCTGACTTTGAACTTCAGAATGACCGCTTGTTTTTCTCTTGAAGCAATTTTTTAAATACTTTCTCTTCCCTTCAATTTATATTTTGATGTTTAGTAACTCCATGACATTGTAAGTTTCTTTATAATAGGTGCTAAACTACATGCAAAAGTTTTGTAAAATTTTTCATAAATGAATAAAAAGTAATGCCCCAACATGTCTCTTTGTGTTGTATATGTATAAAATTAAATTCAGAAAATAATGACAAGGAGGTCAGTTTTCTTCCAATTGTACATATAGTTGATTTCCTTTCATTCATATTTGAAACAAAGTGTAAGTGTTAAAAGGGTGATAGGAAGGAAATTCGGCATGTGGTAATATACTACAGCAGTAGTAGGAAAATAATCCACCCTGATACTTCACTCTAAGTGGTCCTTTCTGTCTGACCCAAAGCCCTCAGGACCCTCTAACTTTATACAGCACCCTATGAACACCACAAAGGAGGTTCTGAATGTTGTCAGTAATGGACTTCCATGTTCCGGGAGACAATTTGACCCACTCTGTTTCCCCTTCAACTCCATCTGCTTCTTTAGTCTTCTTTCCAACAAAGAGTTTCTTCACAGCACCATCTCAAGAGTTGGAAACAGAATAGCTGTGGCTACAAATAAGATAACAAGGCATGAACTTGAGATATGATTAGTTTTAGGGCAGTTTCAGAACTGGATGCTTGGTGCCTGTAAGTTCAATGGGAGCCGCTTAGCAAAAGCTTATAACTTGTTACTTATGGCCATTGAAAGTTAGAGGGCTGTTCTGTGCTTATAGAGAAGTAGAACTATGCTATACTAGGTTTAGGCTAATAGATATTGGTGTAAATGACATTGGGGACTCACTCTCCACTCTCTAAATGTGAAAGAAGTCATAAACAGAAAAATTGGATGAGTAAGTATTCACTATATATGCTACCTGTTCTGGCAGATTAGTCATTCACAAACTTTAGAATACATAAAAGTCACCAGGGGACCTTGTTAAAAAATGTAGATTTCCAGTTCTGCTCACAGTAATTCTGACTGAGTAGGCCTGGGATGTATTTTAACATGTGCCCCAAGTGATTCCTACGCAGCTAGTCCGAGGAACACACAATAAGAAAGCATGGCATTAAATAGCCGAAACGGTTTGGGACAGGGATAGACACCATTCAAACATTCCAGTGTTTTAACGTAACGGGCTATCTGTGATTTCCAAACGTTATTTTCTGCTCTGATCTTCTTCATTTGTATGTACTCCTTTACCATTATCCCATTACATAGGAATTTGAAAGCAATGGGGTGAGGGAGTGGGAGAGTACATGTTTCTATGGTGGGTGGGGGGAGGGGGTCACATATCATAGACTCTAGGTGGGTATGCAGAAAATCATCCCAGATTCTGATACTATTTCCTCTATTTCCTACTCCACTCACCAACAGGTAACTCTTAGATTGGAGAAAAGCAAGTGTCTCTTGGTGGGCAATTTCTGGGTATGAGGAGACTTTTGCTAACTAACACTCAGGGCACCCTGGGACTTGCATTGTGGGTGAATAGTAAATAAGAACTTGACTTTGGGAATGTTCCTTCCCTTTGAGAGTGGACAGAGATAATCTGGTCCCTTCTGCATGAGCGCTTCCTCTCCAAAGTCAAGTGCCGGATGGGAGGTGGGGCCCTGCCTAAGGTTGTGTAGGTTCAGCAGGTATTCCCAAAGTGTGAGTGTCACCAGAATCCAGTCCAGGATCCACTCGACCAAGCGGGATGTTAGAACCAGGACAAGGGCTATATCTGGCCAGAAGAAATGGCATTTTTACAAATCCACACTAGGTCTCTGCTAGTTGGCACTCTGCCAGGTGGCACACCCAAGGGTCTCTCAGTCTTAATGCTCTGCTTGACTTCAATAAACTGGGATAGAAAGAGGGAAAACAGAATAAAATTTAGGAAGAACTTTGTTTACTGCTGCACATTCCAAGAGTTGGAAATTCCTGCCTTCCTGATAATAATTAAGCCATTTGACCTCCTCTAGGCTATGGTCATCTAGCCATTGGAAAAACAAATTCCTAAGTGAGTGACACATTATTCCCTTGTGTCCTGTCAATCCTTTTAGCTGTCAATTTTCAGCTTATTGGCTACACTTATTTAATGTCTGAGGGTAAGGTACTGCAGTGTCTTTTAAATAACTAGTTAAAGACAGCTTTACTGCAGGATCTCATTAATATAAAAAGTATATTGACTCCAAGTTGGGATATCTTCAGAGGCATTACAAAACTTGCATTCGAAGATAAACCTTAAATGCCACGCGTCCAAGAGCCCAGCAAAAGAAGGATATGGGAGAAGCTGGGAGGAAGCAAGCTTGAAAGAGGTGTTTTACTTTTCACTCTAACCCCTCACCCTCTATATTTCTGATGTCAAAATGATCTCTCAAGAGATTTTGTAGAAATGTTTGCCTTCTCACAACCTACTTCACTTTCCTAGTGATGAAAACAATTCTTGAAATGCTGCACCCTAGCCTTTCTGAGTGGGTTCACATCCTGAACCCCGACTATAGAGAGATTTAGAGAGCTGCCTGCTGCCCATTCTATAGGCCTTCGAATTTTTCTGATTCACGATTTCAGTGCTTGGCTTTCGAGCTGACCAGCCTCCTTGGTATGGATGGAGCCTTGCTTCCAGCCTTGCTTGCTGTAGTGTCTATGACTTCCTGTAGAAGACCTGACACACTCTCCTTCTTAAAGTGAGATTAGCAGGTGCTCAGGAGAGTATTACACGTCATTAGCTACCTAATCATTAAAGTTCCTAATTGAGTTCTCCCAGGTAGACCATTTCCTGTGCTTTCACTCTATGGCTGGGGATATACTGGGTACCTCATGAATCCAACTCAATCTTCACACTCTATGAGGTAAGGATCAGTCTTGATTTTCAGTTGAGAAACTTGAGGTACAGAGAATTGGAATAACTTGTGTAAAATCACATGCATTATTAAAAATCAAAACTACACACATATACACAAAAAGGCAGGGAAGAAAAAGTACTTTAGAGGGAAAGGAGGCAGTAGTGAAACACTTCATTTTGAGAATGAGTACTCATTTGGGAAGAGTATATTTTTGTATCGCACTCCTCTGCTGGGTCAGCAGATCAGTGCTGCAGTAATATTTCCTGGGTTTAGAAATAACTTTGTTTTGTTGGTCTCATTTAATTCTCCAGTCCTTCACAACTTGAAGCCCTGTCTTGGCCAGAATGGAGATTTCAGACATATTTCCACTTTTTCTCCTCTTCTGTCATTCCTATAAATGTTATAGTGACCACTCTTTTTCCTTCTAGAAGTACATCCTTTGGGAGTACAGGACAAAAGAAAATGCCAATGGATCAGTGTAGTAAGCCCTGACGTATTTTTCTTTTTCTTTTTGCAATGCAGGTGCCTGAATGAAATTTTGATTGCTGAGGCATCCATTTCAAGGAGGCATCCACTTCAAAGATGGCTATCTTGAATAAACACATTGCCAGCTACTTGACTAGATAAAAAGCCAGGCCACCTCCCCGGCTGAGGCTCCATTGTTTTAGAGATTTCGGTTGATTTCAGTAACTCACCCTTTGAGCTAGGAGTCTGTTCTCTCTTCTTGCATTTTAAATTCACCAGTAAAGAGTGAGCTCTTGAAACCCTAGGCCATCGCTCTTGACCCCAATAAAAGCAGCACCTGAGGGAGCATGCACACTCTCTCTCCCTGCCACCTTGCTCTGTGGCCACAGATGCTTCAGGTCTTGGAAGTAAACTTGCATCTTCTCAAAATTTCCTGAAGGTTCTTGTTGAAGGGCATCTTACAATCATAATAAGAATCGCAAGGGCTGGTCCAGCCGCAACATTAGTTATTGATAGACTGAGACCAGCACAAAACAATTAGCCCAAGTCAGCACCTCTGGCACAATCAGTGGTTCACAACTTTGGCAGCACATTAGAATGGCAGGGACCGAGTTTAAAAATTCCCATGCCCTGGCCACACTCCAACCTGCTAACTTAGCATCTCTGGGGAAGGGACCTGGCACCAAAATCAGCATCTCTGGGTGTGGACCAGCCATCAGTGTTTTTATTAAAGCTTCCTGGTATTTCCGATGTGCGGCGGCTCAGAACCACTGACAGCTCCAGCAGTGCTTCTCCAACTTCAGCGAGCACAGAAAGCACCTGGGCGTCTTGTTAAAATGCAGATTCTGGTTCAGGAGGCCTGTGAGGGCCCTGAGTCTCATTTCTAATTTCCCAGGTGAGGCAGCTTCTGCTGCTCTTTGCATTGTGAGGGGTGAGGCTCTAGATCTTCAGCACCAGCATCACCAGGGAGCTTGTTACCAGTGCAAATTCTCGGCCCTCATTGCAGGCCCTGTGAGTCAGTAACTCAGAAGGTTGAGCTCTGTAGTCTGGGTTAACTCACCTTCCTGGTGATTCTGATACACACTGAAGTTTGAGAACCTCTGCTAGATAATAGTTCCAAGTTTACTTCTGAGTTAGGTTTTCTAGAGGCAAGAGAGACCCCTCAATTTAACCGAAGCAATAGAGAGGGCTTATTACAGGATATTTTTGGAAATAAGAGGGCAGACTTCGTGGGAACCCAGGAAAAGTTGCACAACCAGAATACATGTGAGGAACCATTGCTGTACAGCTAAGCATCCCAGGAACTGGGATACGGCCTGGGAGCATAGAGTGTGTGATGAGGCTGCCTCATGGCTTGCCCAGATGCAGGAGTTCACAGTTTCTTCCTCTAGTGCCTTACTCTTATCGGGACTCGGTGATTCTCTCTGTACTTAGAGCAGAGTGATATAGCTAGAATCCTGGAATAGAGGCTGCTTAAGTTAGAATTCTGGCTTATTATTTGTATGACCTTGGACACTTTACCTAATCTTTCTTGGCCTCAGTTTTTTTTTCCCTCCCTTTCTTCTGCCTCACCCCTGTTCAACCCCCACTCTTGTTCAAACCATTGTTTCTCAGCCTAGTTGTGTAGGACACAGCTCCCTGGACCATTCTGGTATTATGAGCCTTGCTCTCCCCCTGGCTGAGGTAGTTAGTCTCCAGTCATCGGTTGGCTGTTCATAGCAGCTCATGGCAGCTCTCGCCAACCGGCTGCTCACGGCAGCCCAGCTCCAGGGAGAGCCATTGTTCACAATCTTAGCTGTAGAGCAGCTCACTGGCCATGTGGGAATACAACCGGCGACCTTGGTGTTAGGAGCACAGCGTTCCAATCACCTGAGCCACCGGACCAGCCTGGTCTCAGTTTTCTTGTCTGAAAAATGGGAGTACTAATTGTATCGACCTCAGAGACTTGTTGTAAAACTAAATGAGATAAGGGGTATAACGTGTTTAGAGGATTTCCTGGGACCCAGTAACTGTTCAAAAAATAAAGCTGTCATTATTTCCTTTGTCTTTATGCTTCTAGTTACATCTACCACAGCTGACTCTTAACCTAAACCTTGAGTTCAAATGTTTGAGAAAGAGACACAGATTGCTGTTGTGAGTCACTATCATGGTTTATTGGGCCAAGTTTTCCCACTAAGCATCTGTGGACATCCTGTGTATTTGCTGTGTTGACGTAAGAAATGTCCAAACCAGTAGAGAAGTTTTATGAGTTTATTTGAGCCAAGCTGACGACAATTGCTGAGAGGCAAACTTAACGGATTAAGAAAATGCTCTGGAGAATGGCAGTTTAGCATCTTATTTTATACATTAGAATCAAAGGAGGAGATGTAAGGAGGTTTACACAAATTCCATTGGTGGTAGATAAAGGTGGTGGGAGAAAGCAGAGTGGGGAAATCTCTGGGATTGGATAAAAAGTAAAATGGAGAGACACTTCTTTTACATTGGTGTGCACAGGATAGTTAATGATTAACATTTACAGCACATAGAGATGGTATTTGGGGAACAAGATAATAGTGAGGGGGTTCTGTAGTCTGGTGCTCTGGTGTGGTGGGTTGTGCCCTGAGGGGTCTGGACAAAGGGATTACTCTGACATTCCAAGGGTATGTTATCTTAGATGCAAAAGACAACAGACAGGGTCACTTAAGGTAAAAGTTGACCTTTGTCAGAGAAGCTACAGGCCAAGAATATGACTATCACCCAGGACTCACTTTTAGTTAGGAATTTTTATGTTCAAACTGTCGTATGTGGTTAATTTCATTCTCTGAGTTTGTAGGGCTTACTGTGTGGCCTCCCCTGAGCTTGTCAGGTTTAGTTTGTGGGCCCTTTTTCGTCCACAGCTGTTTGAGGTCTTTAAATGCTTTCCTTTGGTCTATGATACTTCACTTACTTGAGAAGGTCCATTCGTGCTACAATTAAAGGGAGGAAAATACGTGTGAGATAAGACACCACCAGCAGGACACTCGGGGGCTAGTCCAAGACAATATGAACTTCTAGGTGACTTAGTCCCTTAGCTTGGCCCAAACAGTCTAACCTAACCATCCACTGGTGGCATTTCTGTCTGACTCCACAATTTGGAAACCTATTTTTACATGAATCGACCAAATTTTAACCTAGCATCTGGGTTACAGAAGTGGAGATTCTGCCACACTTGTACTGTCACTTCTGCCCCCTCTGTCGGGAATAGTATGATCACCAAAGCAGGGGATTTAAATGAAAGGAGGATATGCTGCTCATTGACGGAGGCAAAGAGGATGCCAACCTAAGAATAAAAACTACACACTTAAAAAGTCGTCCCTTTCCCACCCTCTCTGGGTCTTTTAAAATAAACATCTTTGTCATTGTGGAGGCTTGAAGAAATCAGTACCTGATATTGGTCACTGAGAGACTCTTCTCAGCTGGTTTCCTCCAACAAAACTGCTGGGTTAATATGCTCAGGTGTGTGGACTTTGTATGTCACAAATATTAAGAGCAGCTTTGTGATGAATCCTTACAGACAAGACAGTCCTTATTTGACTATGTGGTATCTACCAGCTCTTTTCTTACTGGTTTCTGAATGATGACATACAGCTATGCCAAGCAGATGCTTCCTTTTATAGTTTTAAATTTGCATGATACGTAGCGTTTCATTCTTGATCATCTAGAATGTCTCTGCTGTCTTTTCTTTCTCCTTGTAGGAAAGGAGAGAGAAAAATAAAATAATAATTATAATGAAAAGTCTTACGATGATCTAAGGTCACCCTATGGTTCCCCTTTGTCCTGATAGGGCAGGTAGATAGATAGAACTGAGTGGGAGCAGGGGAAATAGCCCCAGTTAGAAAGCCCCTTGCTGCAGCTCCTACTGGGTAAAGCCCCTTTGCAGCTTCCCAGCAGGATTTCAGGTTTACACATACCTCTGAATCAAAGAAATATGTTGTTAAAAGTCAGAAAAGGGAGGAACACATCCTGTTTGTCAGGACCATCAATACCTTACCAGCCCAACAGGATTCCAGGTTTACACATACCCCTAAGGGATGTATTTACACATGGCCCCAAACCAAGGGGATGTGTTTGCACATGCCCCTAAATCAAAGAAATGCATTGCTAAATGCCAGAGGACTAGGCACTTCAGGGAGAGAAAGAGAGATAAGAGAAGGCAGAAAGGGAGGCAATTCTACCCATAGAAATAACATCCTTCATACAATATAAAGCGAGGCCCCTTCCCTGTCTTGGGCCAGCCCGTTGCCAAGCAGGTCTCAGAGTGCACTCTCTTTTACTAATAAACTTCTGCTGTTCTTGCTGCACAAACCGTCTCTCGATTGAAGTCTTTTCTTCAGGAAGGTAAGAACCGAGGTACAACATCATTTCCTGATACCAATCCCACCCTCACTCTGCAGTCATTGGTTTCCATATCAGAGGATGTTTGACCAGGAAGAGCCAGCTGGTTCAATGTCTGACTTGAGTAATCAGGGTATATGCAGATCTCTCTGAAAGGAAATAAATTCTTGCAGACTTCGAATATTACCTTATATCACTTTTTAATTATAAAATCCCTTAAATAGATAAAAAAAATAAAACTAGATAATATGTGTATTTTACAATCATAAAAACAAAAAAGTTACAAATTAAATGTAAACGAAACTACAACCAAAATTTTAAAATTAATGACATTAAAGAGCAGATATTGATTAAACTTAAATTGCCAAAGCTGGATGTAGTAGTAGAAAGATGTGTTGGCACAACTGTTTTACTCATGATTGTTTTCTCTTTATTTTAATCATTACCAACCATTTAAATTGTAGTCATTTTCATTATCACTATTTTGTAATTTTTACAATAAAATCATTTTAAACTACAAAGGGGTTGGTCAGTTTTGAAACTTTAGAATGCAAAATCCCCACACTGCAAAAAAAAAGTATTCTTTAATAAACAAATGCTTATTCTGTATTTAATTGGCAACATAAATACAGCACTTGACTGCTATAGCACAGGCACTTAGATGGTTTAGCTTTTAAACCGTCATGTGCCATGAAATGACTCAATTATCCTATCACTTTTCTATGTTCAAATTGCTACAAAAGTTTTGCACAATGTGTGGCTACATCCTTTGTCCTTGGCTGGGTGTCCACCTGCTTGAGAACACAAATGCATAGACAGCCATTGGAACCTCAGATTCATCCAGATGACACGGACCTGTGTTTGCATTCATGGTCATATTTAGATTATCATCAACATAACAGCACAAAATTACATCCTCATAGAATTTTTGGATTTTGGAAAATCTGAAGACCCTCCGAGGCCCTAGGACTCCAAGTTGAGAAACACTGGTTGAGTTATTGCCTAAGGTTTACCCCATTCAATTCTCACAGAAATCTTGAGGAGTAGACACTTGCATCCACCTTAGCTTCACAGAGGCGGCTCTGGGGTGGGTCGAGGTTAAGGAATATGCTCAGCATGAGGCAGGCAGTGAGAGAGGAACCAGGATTCGATCCCAGGTGCTTCTGTCTCCGAGGCCTCTCTCCTTGGGATCTCTCTATATACCACCCGAATCTGTCCAGAACCATCAGGGAACTGCATAAGTGTGGTCACTGGACCGACAGGGGCTCGTGCCTATACTTTTTACAGCTTCTTGAGAAAACTCCAGGAAAAGGTGACAACCATAAATGGAATTAATGCAATGAACACTTTGTGGGGCAACATTCTCAATTTCAATGAGAACTCATTTACCCCACATATAGTTTCTCTCAGAATCGGTCCTAAAGGCATTCAGGCCTGCTCTATACATTTTAGATCCACACCAAAGGCCATTGCTAAGCTGTTTGAGAATTACTGTCTATGCCTTGAAGCCTGGCAGTTTGTTCATTCATTTATTCATTAAATCATTGTATGGACTACGTGACTACCGTTTCAGGTATTCTATCAGTATAAGAAAAGAACTCACAGGTCCTGGTCTCCTCATTTACAGACCCAGAACTTTGCTCCTGGCTCCCTTGGAGGGCACGAATACCTCCAAGTAGAAGGCATAGAATTGCTGTAGGGTATTGAAGAAGCACCGGCGAATTTTGGCATCAGAAACTCTGGGTGGAAGTCCTGCTTCTGATGCTAAAAAGCTGTGTCATTTTAGGCAAGCCACTTATCTCCTCTGAGGACACATTTCACATCTTTAAAATGAGAATACCTACACTGGTAACAAATTTAGAGGCTTATTGTGATGGGTCCATGAAAGGGAATCCACGTGTATACCAACACTACAGACTATTGAGCATTTTCAACAGAAGACCGGATCACCAAAACATTTATAAAGTACCTATTAAGTGTCAAGATCTGTGTTGGCATTAGAAACACAAAGATTAGACATGGTTCCTGATCTTAAGGACATTATAGTCCAGAAAGGGAGGCTGGCATTAAAAAAAAAAATAAAATAAAATAAAAAAAAATATATATATATATATATATATATATATATATATATATATATATACACACACACACACACACACACACATATATATATATATATATATATATCATGATGTAATAAGATATGCATCATTATAGAAATATGTGCAATGCAAGAGAGGAAGTAATCAAAGTGCCTTGAGTGTGACTGTTTATGTTTCGTAGAGACATGAGTTTATTCCTCGTTCATCAATAAAAATCATAGCGACATACAGCAGCATGTTGTGCTTGGGGATTAGGTCAGTGAGGTGGGGCAGCATAAGAGCTAAGTACCACTCAGCCCCAGAGGACCAAGGCTTTAGCCTGTTCTACTCTTGTGCCACAATGAGGTACAGTTGTAATGCCCACCCGTGCTATTTTCTCTCTCCCCAGAATTGTAGAAAGTAATTACTTTGTGCCAGTTTAGAATTCACTTTGGAGATGAAAAACATGAAATAAATCTTCACTTAATTGACTTTTCCTGCTGTTTTTGCATTTGGGCAGCTTGGCCAGCACTTAGAATTGCAAGGGACCACGGCGTGGGGTTTCCTCTTGCTCTCCTGAAGAGGGCTCCTTTCCTTTGGCAGGCCCTTGACATCCTCGGAATACATTATTTGGCCACTGCATTGTTGCTCTCTTTTTTGGGCTCCTTTTGGCCCCCAGAGCTAGAATATACTTGGCTAACTTCCCTATAAACAATAAGGAATTTTACCCCCACAGTTTTTTAGGAAACAGGTAGCATTGCTATTCCTTCTACTGAGGCAATGCCTGCAGCACTGAATGCATTAACCTGTCTCTCTACCTTATTGAATTGGACAGAATATTTGGCTTTTTTTTTTTTTTTAATCCCAGCCCCTGTTGTCATTATCACCTTGTGACTTTTGTGGAGAACACAGTTCCTATTACATTATTCTACAAGTTCAATCAAACCATGACTCAGGCAATGCTGATATGTTCCGAATGATATTTTCAACAAACACTCCTAACTATATGGATGGAATAGCATTATCCAGAGAGCTGATAAAGTGCTGCTGGAGCCTAATTCTCAGTCCACTGCCTTCAACCTCAGGGAACAATTAAATACCTGTGTATCGAGACGATGGAAAAGGAAAGTGAGAATCATAAAGTCTGTGAGCCTTTTGGGTTGGGTTTGACTGCAACATGATTTCACATTCTATTTCACAGCCAAAGACCCTCTTACAAACGACTTTCTGGATTTGAAAATCTGCAGAGAGTTTCTCTAGAGAGTGGTCCCGAACAGAGGTCTCCCAAGTGGCATGATCACATCTAGAAGACAACACATTGGCACACTGGAAAAAGAGAAAATTCTTATTTATTTATAATGTATAAACAGCATGTATTTATTTAAAATGTAACAAAGAACGAATTGGAGTTTTACTTTATGTAATAAAGAAATTAGTAGTGCCATCAAGTTGTTACATATTGGCACTGTCTGATGGTCAAGGTACCATGAGGTGGGGGTTGTATAGCTCTGGCATCATTTATCAGTGGTCTTTCAGCATCTTGTGATGTTTTGCAGTTTATGTGAGCTTGGTTAAGTGAGCAAGGGTCCTAAAAGATTTCTGTAATAAAGGTAATATTAGGTAATAATTCAAGGTCAGTGGCAGAGCTGGTCACATCTGACATAAAGTTGGCACAGAACTTAAAAATTATGAACAAAACTATTTGCAATATGAATTTTGTTATGGGCCAAATTGTGTCCTCTTCCCCCAATTCATCCCCAATTTATATGTTGAAATCCTAACTCCCAGTACCTCAGAATATGACCTTTTATAGAGGTAAGAGCTTTACAGAGGTAATTAATTTAAAATGAGGTCATTCGGGTGGGCCCTAATCCAGTAGGACCGGTGTCCTTATTTAAAAAAAAAGAAATTTGGACACAGAAACATGCATAGAGGGACGATGATGTAAAGACACAAGGAGAAGATGACCATCTACCAGGCAAGAAAAGTGGCCTAGAACAGATCTTCCCCTCACAGCCCTGAGAAGGAACTAATCCTGCTGACACCTTGATTGATTTCAGACTTAGAACTTGGAGAAAATAAATTTCTGTTGTTTAATTCACCCAGGCTTTGGTACTTTATTATGGCAGCCGTAGCAAACTAACACAGGTTCACATCCATCTCATCGGCAATGGGCCTCACTCAGGCCTTGAGGTATCAGTTAACGATAGTGTGAAGCTGTTAACACTAAAAAGACTTTTGAAACCTAAGTATTCAGTGTGTGAAGATAATGCAAAAGTTCACAAACAGTAAAATGTATTCAATCACTGCTGCTACTGAAAATTTTACTATTAGATGTCCAGAAAGGACAGAAAGGCTTTTTTTGTGTCATTCATAAATAAAACATTTTTAAAAATAGTGATATTTATTTTAATTTAGTCTAATTATTTTCTTGTGGTAAAATTGGTGTACATTATAATTTGATGTTTGTATACACTACATAGTGATCACTACTGTATGTCTGGTCACCGTCCATCATCATGCAATCGATCTCTTACCCATTTCACCTTCCCTCCAACCCTCTTCCCCTCGGGTAACCACCAATCTGTTCTCTATATCAAGTTTGCTTTTGTTTTGTTTTTAGATTCCACATATAAGTGAAATCATACAGTGTTTCTCTTCATCTGACTTATTTCACTTATCATAATACCCTCAAGGTCCATTCATGTTATCAGAAAATGACAAGGTTTCATTCTTTTTTATGGCTGAGTAGTATTCCATTATATATATATATCTGTATCTATATCTATGTATCTATGTATCTATGATGTATCTATGATGTATCTATGTATCTATGTATCTATCTATCTATCTATCTATCTAATCTCCATACTGTTTTCCATAGTGGCTGCACCAATTTACATTCCCACCAATAGTATACAAGGGTTCCCTTTTTCCACACCCTCTCCAGTATTTGTTATTTCTTGTCATTTTGATAATAGCCATCCTAACAGGTATGAAGTGATATCTCATTGTAATTTTGATTTGCATTTCCCTGATAATTAGTGATATTGAGCATCTTTTCATGTGCCTCTTGGCCATCTGTATGTCTTCTTTGGAAAAAAAACATGTCTATTCAGATCTTTTGCCCTTTTTTCAGTCAGGTTGTTTGTTTTATGTTGTTGAATTGTGTGAGTTTTTTGTATATTTTGGATATTAACCTCTTATTGGATATATGATTTGCAAATATCTTCTATTTGGTAGGTTGCCTTTTTGTTTTGTTGATGGTTTCCTTTGCTGTGTAGAAGATTTTTAGTTTGATATAGTCCCATTTATTTATTTTTACTTTTGTTTCCCTTGTCTTTGGAGTCATAGCCAAAAACAACACTGCTTAGACCTATGTAAAGGAGTTTACCACCTACGTTTTGTTCTAAGAATTTTATGGTTTCAGGTTTTATATTCAAGTCTTTAATCCATTGAGTTCACTTTTATGTATGTTATAAGATGGTTTCATTCTTCTGCCTGAGGCTGTCCAGTTTTCCCAACAACATTTATTGATGAGACTGTCCTTTCCCTATTTTATGTTCTTGGCTCTTTTGTTGTAAATAGTCCATATATGTGTGGATTTATTTCTGGGCTCTCTGTTCTGTTCCATTGATCTGCGTGTCTGATTACTGTAATTTTGTAGTATAATTTGAAATCAGGGACTACAATTTTTATCTCTATTTTATTATATAGTTATTAGGGTAGTCTATATATAAGTACATATATAATTTACAAATAAATATGGAGAATGTTCAAATGTGTTTTATTGATGGGGTATGTAATTAAAAATGTTTAGGGATCACTGGCTATGATAATATGGCTTAGATTCCTCTTTCTAAATCTGGATAATTTAGGTCCTTCAGACCTAGATCTAGGACCGGATAAAGCAAATTTTCAAGGCAATAGAGGTCCTGAAGTAACCAAGTGTTATTCTAAGAAGTACGAATTGTGTGACTCATATTTTCTTATGAAGATTTAAATAAAACTTTTTTGATGAGTTTCCCATTTTAAAGATAGTTTCTGAAATGACTTAAGTTTGTTGCAATATACAAAGCAAATTTTTGTTAGTTTTTTTCTTTAACATTTGTCTTCTATTCAATACCATTGTTAAAATTCTCACAATGACAAGAAAATCCGGCACAGCCCTAAAAAGCTGCAACGGGTCTTCACCAACCCTTTTATTTGGGAGTATTTTTGGTATATCACACAGAAAAAAAGTAGGTGATTCCTCAGCTACCCTTGGAGAATGTCACCGAATACAGTCAAAGCATCAGGAAATAGAACTGGGTAAGGAGAGAACTTCATACACACCATGTACACACACACACACACACACACACACACACACACACACACACAACAGCACTTATGTATCCTAGGAGAAAGATATGCCTGGCTTTTTACCAGAGACCTAGCTACTCCTTCCACAATAGAAGAATACATAGCAATTAGCACTCCATGTATTTTTTTAGTGGCAGGCTTCAAATGAACATGGTGCAATAAATGAGCATAAAGGGCTGTTGCATTTTTCAGTCTCTTTAATCTTCAAAAGTTCCCAAAGGACAAAACATTTAGTATGTGTAAGTGAACAATGACTTGTCTTATGAAGTCTAAGGCTGCCTGTGGAGTTTTCTGATCACATTGGTTCTGGGTGGTTTCTTATGCCTCTCAATCAAACACATACTTGATTTTACTTACCAGTCTTGCAAATCATCACATGTCCCAAGAGGCACCTCAATGCAAAGTTCTGGTTCTATTCACTCACCACTGCCTGTCTTTCTCAGTCTGCAAGTCACTGCCAATGTCTGAAGTTGGAAATACATTGTAATGGTTGAATGATGTCAATGAGTCCCTTTCTCTGCCCCTCATTGGTCAGTCCCAGGGGATGGTAAATTGTTCAAGTGGCAAAAGTCACTCTCCTATGGAGAAGGTGTACAGAGAGAGTAATAGAAAAGGTAGGACCAAGCCCTGAGGCCCTCCAGCACTAAGAGATTGAGGAGAGGGGACTGGTCAGTGAGTTAGTTATCAGGAAAGCAAACTGAGCGTGGTTTCATGGTACCCAGGGGAAGAGAGTGTGATCAGCTCCATGAAATTACATCCCATTCTCCCCTTCCACAGTTCACCAGTTGTTCTATTCAGCTGCATGGATGGATGCTTTTCCTCTAAGCTGTGAGGTCATTGAGTGTGTCAGCAGAAGTTCCCAGCCCTCAGAACTACCTGGACTCCTGCAACCTATAAAACATGCCCTCAATATTATCCTTTATGTCCTGTTTTGCATTTTATTTTTTTGTATGGAACCCTCCTAGGATTAGAGTACACTAAGAGGGACCAAGTTCAGATTGGAGAGAGAAATCTACTCAAGGTTTAAGAATGTTTTTGACAATGAATTCCACTCAATGTGTACTAAGTAGAAGATGGCATTCTAAATTTTACAGGAAATAAAAAATTAAAGAGATACATCCCCTGAGATCAAGATGTCCTCCAAAGTTTGCAGTGTAGGAATGGAATTATTATAAGTATGCATAAAATGTGATGGTGCGGGGTTCAAAGGAGGAAGAGAGCATTCAGGGGGAGGGATTTTAAAAGACGTGGAGGAGTTACTATGTTAGTTGGGCCTTAAAGAATGAATTATTAGAGTTTCAAAACGCAGAGAAGAAATAAATGGCAATAGGAAAATGGAAACAATATGAGCAAAGGCAGAGCTGGGAAAGCATAGCTCACTGCTGGAGAAAAGGTAGTTGTTAAATTTAACTGGAGCATAAAGATATGCATGTGAAAAAAAAAGGAGTTAGGTTGGAGGAGAAGGGTGGTGACCTGTGTCAGAGAGCTCTGGGCCGGGAGGTCTTGTGGTGAGAAAAGAACGTGGCCTTCAGGCCAGAGATGGATTTGAAATCAAGCTTCCCCCAAATACCAGCTCTGTGATAGGATTTAAGTGAAAAGATCTCTCTGAGCCTATAACTTTTCTAATGTAAAAGGAACTTGTATACTTACCTAAACAAACAAACAACACAAAGCAAACCATGATGCTCATCATGTTGCCTGTGAGACATAAATACATTAAAATATGTTCAGTGTCTTGTCTAAGAAGTCAGGGAAATGAATGGGAGGCTGGGTTAGGGCACCTAACATTCATTGAGGTTAGATTTCTTAAGACGGGTTAGTGCAGACTGTACAAGACAGAGAGGTGCAATAAGTCCTTTTGAGAGTTAAAATGCTAACTATCCATCTCTCTTTGGGGAGGAAAGAGGGAAAAAGATTCTGGATCTGCAAGGTGATAGATATTGGAATTAGTCCCTAACAGCATCCCCAGAGGCTAGCGGGTACCCTGGGAAGTGGGTGTGTGTGTGAGGAGAAAGAGCGAGAAACAAAGAGTTGCAACCTTATGGCCGAGCTGAACACTGGGAGATGGGGGTCCTCCTTCCTCAGGGAACCAGGCAAATCTTTACCAGGGTTTAAATCAGCAAAGGCTCTGCAGCAGTGGTTATGCTTGCTGGATAGAACCCATCTTCAACAGTGCCACCAAGTGGCAGAGAGGAGCAGTGGCAGCTATAATCCAATTTGACTCCAACTCTCTGTTACAGAGTGTGTGTGAAAGCTGAGCAGAGCTCTCTCTAGAGAGTGGAAACCCCAGCACCTGGGGGCAGTGTGTATGTGGAGGAAGCTTAACGAGGCTGTTGCTCTGCTTCCTGATAGAGAATGCAAGATTTTGAGGTGTTGGTTGAAAAGTAAAGAGAACTATATGTAATTCGAATGTATAGAGCGTTCTAAGTGATTATGAATAATTAGCATAAAAATATACATAGTTCTAAAGGGTCAACTTTCATCTCTCTAGAAAACTCAGTTATCTGGAAACTCCCATTCCTAATAGTTTTGGATTGAGAAGATTTAGTTTTGGTTTTTTATTCACCAGGGAACAAAGTGAAATTATTACATTTTTACTTTAAATTTAACTCAGTTTCCATAAATCTCTGGAGGAGAAGGCTTTAAAATTCCTAGATGTCCTGTCTATATCTTTTAGCATCTCTGCATTTACTTCTTGAGTTTCTGGTGGATGAGGAAGGATATTGCAAAGGAGACGATGAGAAAAATATCAGTCATGATAATTACGGACTGAATTATATATGGTCCTGGTCAATCATCATTAGACAAAGCTCCAAATTTTAATCAGGATCTGTGCTCTGGGTCTGATAAGGAGTCGCTGAAGAGTGAGTAATAAATAAGGTCAAAGCTTGGCATTCCGTCTTTGTTAACTATTTTATCATTTATCATCGGTTTAGTATTTATCAGGTTTTGGAAAATAAGTCAATACTTTAGAAGGTCTGTAGTGGTCATTTAGTTCAATCTTTCATCTCAGGGAGAACTTTCTGCAAAATCTCTTTTTGTGATGGAAGGTCAATCAATGCAGGATCCGCTAAAACAAACCCAGGGATGGGAAACGAACTACTTTGTAAAGCAGACCATCCACTTATTATTCTGAGGGTAAGCTGGAGAGCAGCAGCAGGGAATCACCTGCGAGTTGCTTAGAAAAGCTGAATCTGAGGCCTCATCCCACACTTACTGAATCAGGCTCTTCCTTTGACAAGGTCCCCAGGTATTCATATACGCTTAATGTTTGAGGAAGCACTCGGTTTTTCCAATATTGGGTGTTATTTAGAACCTGTTGTGCTGGTCCGGTCTGTGGATCCACCTGTATCTGCTCAGCCTTGACTGTCCCCAGCCCTTGGCCACTAACCCCGCTTCCTGCCATTTTTGGATTTAAAAAGGCTTGGCCCGAGCTGCCTTTGTGGTCACTTCATCTTCTTTCCCTAGAGTTGTCTCTGACCTTCCTCAGGGTGAGGGCTAAGCTTCAGCACAGCTGTTGTCTGGTTCATTATGGTGGGAGCTGCGGCAGCTGCAGTGCTCAAGTCAGATCCCACAGGACCCACGGGGACTCTCGTTCACTCAGTGCTCCTTGAAGGGGCAGAGGAAGGTAACTAAGAAGGGTATTTGTGCCTTGTGGGGAGCGATAAGAGACAGGAAGGATCTGGAAGACAAATTGCCAGCTCTTCCTCTTGTACTGCGTCCCGTGGTATATTGCCCCATCCCTTCAGAAACGGCCTGTGTGACCAGCTGTGTTTTGGGGGAAGTGGTGGGCAGCTTGGTAACATACTATCTTATATTTGCTCTCTCTCTTTCCTTGCCTCACATCGCTTTATTAATTTTTTAAAACTTTTTTTTCCTCTGAGAGTGTACCCCCAAATAAAGCAGTAATAACTAAGCTTTGCCTTGAAATCTATCTTCTGGAATAGAAAAGTGGTCTAAGGCACCTGCCTTGGCTGAGCTTCACACACTGCTTCTAATACTGCTGTCTGGTTAGCTTTGAAACGGTCGACATCATTCGTATACCCTTGTCCTTCAAATTCTAGAAGACTGTTACCGTTACCGGGAAATTGAACCTCAGCTCTTTGTCTTCTTGAAGGAATGAATTCAATCAAGAGACAAAATTGTGTGCACAATAAAACAGCCCGAGATTTATTAGTAAAAGAAAGTACACTCTGAGACAGGGAGCGGGCTAACCCAAGAGAGGAGGGCAGCCTCGCCTTACGTTGCATGAAGGCTTTTATTTCTATGGGTAGAATTGCCTCCCCCTCTCCCTTCTCTTATCTCTCTTTCTCCCCCTGAGGTGCCTAGTGCTGTGGTATTTAGCAATGCATTTCTTTGATTTAAGGGCATGTGTAAACACATCCCTTTGATTTAGGGGTTATGTGTTAACACATGCCTTTGATTTAGGGGCATGCGTGAGTCTGGAATCTTGCTGGGCAGCTGCAAGTGCTCTTGACCCAAATAGGAGTTGCAGCAAGGGGCTTTCCAACCTGGGCTAAATTTCTCCTTCTCCTGCTCATTTCTAACTACCCTATCACTACCATGCCTTCTCTCTTCTTGGTAAATGCCCTCAGTTCCTTAACAATGCTTCAAAACACAGTTTCTAGGTCTCTTGCTATTCCTCTTGCTTCGCTTTACCATGTTATGTCTTCTTAAGTTGTGGCTCCTCTAGCACCCCTCCTGGTGTGTCAGTGCAGGGCTGAGCTCATGGGGTTCCCATCTTTGTTTATTATGAGTGTTACATCCCCATGAACACAGCTGCACTGAGCTGGGCCTGCTTCTGTGAGTGGAAGCTGACTATTTTGGTTGTGGTTAAATGAGCTTAGGGAAATTGGGTCCGAGTGAGCGAGGCAGATTTGGTTTGTTTGGTCTTCTGAATCAGCTTCTGAGGGAGGGCCAGGTCCTCTGCTGGGCCTGGAATTCACCTAGGATGTCTGTATCTCTTAGGTTGACTCCAAACCAGGGCATGGTGGGATGAGGTGTTCAAGTTACTTCCCAGGGTCTGTACCCTCCTTGGCATTGGATTTTTTTCTATCATCTAAACAAACCCAGAGCCAGACTTTGGACAGCACATTGCTGAAAAACGTTAACGATTGCTCCACATCTGGGTTTTCTGCTTCAGAATATGAATGGAAGAGGATGCTGTAATAATCACGTGAATTCTTCTAAGGTTTGGAACATCTTGTCATTCTGGATGCCTTTTTTTTTTTTTTAAACTCTATCTCTTCCCCCCACCCCCAACTTTTGGGAGCTTTTATGATTTATCAAGCTCTGCACCAACGTTATGGGGAGCACAGATATGGGTAAGATATAGTGCCTGCCCACCAGGGTCTTGCAAAGGCAAGCCACATCACATAGCAAGAGACTTAATACCACGAGGAGCATCTGATGGATGAGTTCAGAGGAAGGGAGGATCCTACGGCTTGGAACAGCCAGAGTCTCCATGGAAATTTCAGTGAAAAAAAAGACCTTCAGATTTGCTGTAAGAGTCTTTCTTTTATCCTTCATAGCAGAAAGTTACAGAGACCCAATTCTTTAGGTCACTGGAAGCTGTATTGGTATTTCTCTTTTTCCTTAAGGCAAAGGACATGCCATATCCTCTGATATTTCCAGAGTGCTATAAACACATATGGTATAATACCTTATCAGGGTCAGAGAAATGACAGCCTTTTTGTTTTTAGTTTAAGGCTAGTGAGGAATTCATATGAAAATAAGCAACAAAAACATCTCTCTGTGCAGAATTAATACTTTCAGTTTAGTATCAAGCTCCTGTCCCTTGGAGATTGAGGAAAGCAGACTCAATTATTGTTGGCATGTTTGCTGTGCTATTTTTAGTAATATAGAAGAGCCACAGTAAAAGGCCAGACAGGGAAAGTCAACCAGAGAGATATGGAGAGGCATTTCATCACTAGCCAGTTTGTAACAGTTCATTCCAAATGATTCATGGTAAGGAAACAGTTCTATATTGGTTTTGTTCTGCTCCCAGCACACTCTTTCTGGGTGTGGGCCTCCTTTTATGAGTATGTACGTGCACAGAGAATGCAAATTAGTTTTAATATTTTAAGGCCAACTTTACCATGGCTCCTGAGGTTTCTGTGCCTTCTGAGGGGATAGGAGGGAAGATAAGAAGGCAGTGAGAGCCAGAGTGGAGTGCGGAAGCCATGGCAAATTGTTAAACGAGGCCCTAATACCTCCCTACTGCTGATGGGGATGATGACATGTCTTAAAGCTGTGGTTTTCCACCTAAGGGGTTCTACTAAGATCCTGAAATTATATGTAAAATATTATGTGCATTCAAGTGTTACGAAAGGCACTTCCTGTTTTTTGTCCACCATCTTCCTTTGCCACGTCATTCTGCAACAAGGGCTATTTGTGGATAGCCCTTATAATTCCAAGCTTGGGAACCCTGATTTTATTCCTATCCACATACTTTCACTCTTGTGCCTCCCATCCAGTCTGCTCTCAGTGGTTAGTGAACTTGAAAAAAGAAAAAAATCTTGATTTATAATTGTATGTGGTGGGAGGGGCAGCGAGATAAAAGCAGAACCCATTTTGGTGGTTCCCCTTTGTATTTAGAATAAAAATCCAAACTTCTACCCTGAAGCCTAATCTACAACACCTCCTCTCCCCTAACTGCAGTGTTCCTTCACTTCTGGCTTCCTCTCGGTTCCACAAATGGTGGTCTCTGCCTTGATTTGTGCTCACTGCCTGTAGTGATTTGTGCTCTGCTCTCTTTGCTGTGCTAACATCAACCCATTCTGCAAGCTCAGATGAAATTGTACACTCACAAAGAGAAGTTACTGATTTCTTTTATCTTAACTTAATTTTCCTGTGATGTTGGTATGTGTAGTATTGCCCCCCCACCCCCAGAGGTTCTTATATTTTAAAAGTATGTATTTATATTTCTATTTATTTACATAATGTTTCTTTCCCCCTCATAGACTCCAACTGCCATAAGGAAAGGTGCCTTCCCTCCCACCCCCCCACCACTAATTACTGTATCCCTTGTACCTGGCTGAGTTCCTGTGTGCCTGAAATATTGTATTAATAGATTCTCAGTAACTATTGACTGAATGAATGAATGAACATTACTGGCATTTAAATTAAGGAGAGTAATTCTATTATTAAAAAATCATGAATGCTAGAATAGAATGCCAACCATTAAAAATTATTAGTGATATATTTACTGTCATAGAAAGATGCCCTGGTATTTTTGATTAGGAAAACAACAATTTACTGAATGTTGTTTTAATATAGTACATTAACAAGAAAAATAAAAATATTGGTATGTAAATAACAGTTTTTGGGTGACGGATTTTAGGCAGTTCCCATTTATTTTTACTTATTTGTATTTTTTTACAAGTGATTTTTTTTTGCTTCAAAGTTATAGAATCCATTAATTCATTCATTAATTATGAATTCATTTTGACAACTATTTATTGTATATTTACCTTCTATCAAGCATTGTTCTAGAAATGGGGGTTATGTGCTGATTATAAAATTCAAACACAAATCCTCTTATGTACACCCTTTTAAAATTATAAAATATAATTGACATACAATATTATGCCAGTAAATTTCAGGTGTACAATATAGTGAATCAACATCTATATACTTTACAAAATGATCACCAAGACACTTCTAATAACCTTCTGTCTGTCACCTGAAACCCTTTTTCACATCCCTTTCCAGTCAACCACTTCAACAATAGAGATGCATTCTTCTGGATCTTTTCTCTATTTATTTGGTAATATTTATATAAATGTTATTTCTTTACACAAATAATAGGTTTTTAAATCACACTGTGATAACCTTTTTGTGACTTCCTATTTATAACTTAGTATATCTAGGAGACATTTTCATGCCACTTTGTTTAAATACACTTCATTAAAAAGAAAAAGAAAAGCCCTCCATGTTTCCATAATAATCTCATCAATTTCCTTATTAATGAACACTTAGTTTATTTTAAACATATTTTTCTGAGTTTCCTTTTTAAAAAGAAAATTATACCATCACAGCAATGTGTTATTTGTGCAATTAATGGTGTTAAGATTAAAAACAAAAAACAAAAAACGTTCAGTCATACATGACAAAAGGTGAAAGTTACACCAAATGGCCTAGCAGAAGATTAATCCTAGTATCTGGATTGAAGAAAGTGACTCTTCAGTGGTGACCACATTACAACTTAAAATTTAACATTTGGTGCATAGAAATTCTTAAATTGAGTCAATCTGTACATACTGCCCAGCACTTTTTGTGGCAGGCAATATTTTATGAGCAGATTAAATTATTCACACTGTTGATACTACTGGAATAATTTTTAGGTATACGAAAAATGTTAAAGTTTGAGTCTTTTCCAAAAGGGAGAGCACTTTCCTTTCATGAATTATTTTATGTAGATGATGCTTGTTGAGACCCAAAATCTGGTGAGAAAAAAAAAAAATCCCTTATACTTTATTTAACATTTTAAGGCTTTTTGTTACCAGAGTTTGGCATCATGACTAAGTAACACGGTATAAAGACAAAAACAGCTGAGAAAAGGATGTGATGTTACCTTTACTATCTGTATTTCGGCTGTGCCCTCCCTTAGGACTCTGGTTTCTTCATTGTTTATTCTTCTACATCTTCATTTCCTCATTTGCTTAGTTTTACTTATTTATTTTTGTCTTTTTAGATTGTTGACATTTTTGTAGTTACTTCATCCAGGGTGGACTCAGGTGGGGCCTGAAGCTTATAAAATTTGGTAGTCTTCTTTAAAACACAAAGTTAAGTTTTAAAAATGAATATTTATCTGGAATAAAAAAGAAATGACAAATTCCAATTTTTAAAATGTCAGCAAATGCCACAAACATCACAGAGTCTAATTTTTTTAAATAACAGCCTGTGACACTTAGATAAAATTTTTCTTCTTCATTTTCTTGGATGTGTATTTTTGGTCACCTCTTTCTATGACAACAATTTTGTAACTGCTGTTACAAAATAAGAAGTAAAACTTTCTTTGGTCTGGTTGATTAAAAAATTTAAACTTATTATTGATAAATGCATAAAACATGCAACTTCACACACAAATATATTCAGTATTTTTAAATATCTTTACAGGTTTGCATTTTGCAATTATAAGAATTCTAATAAATAACAGCACACATGATTTCCATCAGAAATGAAAAACATGTATGATACATTTATAATTATATACACTGCATTTTCAAATACATTCCTGACAAGAAAGAACTTCTGTTTTGACTCATTGATGGTAATTGAATTTTCTATTGCCACATTTATACATGTGGTTATTGGAAGAATTTTTCACAGACCAGCCTCTACCTCGATATATTTCAAACTCGTTTCTCCTCCACTACCCACAGGCTTCTGGTGCCAGCGACTTCAGGACACATTCATATTGTATATGACCTCTGGTCCTGAATTGTTGAGTTGAGGGCAAATGGGCAGGGTGAGCAGAAGTATTTCAGGAAGTCATGCCAACCTGGGATGCCTAGCAATTAACTATGCAAGGAACTGACTGCAAGCAACATAAATATACCGCATGAATCCTAATTAAATATATTCCCAACTCAATTTATCTGAACCCCCAGAATGTCTGCAACAACTCTTGCAATCTTGATATAGACAGAAATGTAATCAAGGGAAAAAGCAAAATGGAGAGACAGTGATTTTAATCATTATGGTTAATTTTTTACTTTTTAAAAAATTTTACATAGATATATGACTATGTAAACACATTGTTACATCCTTCCTAGGAGCCCATGTAATGAGAGGCTTTAAAGTGTCAGTTTCATCAATTTTATAATAAAGTTGCTTCTGAAGTCTTTTCAAATTCTTTTCAAAACAAGAGATGGAGGGAGGAAAGGAAGGAAGGGAGGAAGGACAGGAGGAAGGATGGGGAGGCCAAACTTGAGTTATACAGATTTCATTAGAAAGCTATGCCTCCCTCATGACTAACACTTATTGGGTCAAAATAAATGTTGCATCATGTTAAAGTATGTGTAAAATTAACAAAAAATTTTTGGTGCTTGCCTTCTAAAGGTTTGGAATGTGAACCTCAAAAAGGAATATACCTGCCAACAAGGACTTCTAATGGTTAATAGGCTCAAATTCACAACCAGAGTCTAGCAGTGATTTCTGTCAGAGGTTTCTCATACATGCTGCAGTTTAGGAGAAAGCCACAGGCTGAGCTGTCAGCTTCCTGCACTGTGCTCCAGTCATCTAAGCGACCCTTATGAAGGAGTTCCTGGAATCATAATTCGAGCAATGGGCTAAGACCTACCCCATCCAATTGGAGCTTCACAGCTATATCCTAATTTGCATCTTTACTTACTAATCAAAGTGGCTACATAACCACCAATCAGAACAGTACTATTTGGACAAATCAAGCTGTAACTTTGGAATGGGCCTGTCCTTTGTCTAGTGGGGAGTGCACTTTCAGTTTCCCCAGGAGTCTGTGTTTCCCCAGTTTGCAAACTGTTTACCAGAATAAAGTTTCTCCTTTTTTTTGTATCCCAGATTATGGACTCCTGTTGGCATTGGATTGGAGGCAGCAACCTTTTGTTGATAAAGTCTACAATTTCAACTATGGATTTCAGGTCTGAAAATAAAAGATTAAGATTTTTAAATTTTACTTTTAAAAATTTTAAGTAAATTTACATAAAGTAGAATGCACACATTAAGAGTATAGATCAATAGGTTTGGACAAATATGTAAGCCTCTGTAACCATTACCCCACCAAGGTATATTTCTATCACCCCCAAAATTCCTTCCTGTCTCTTTCTAGTCAATATTCTTCAGCTCCAAGGCAATCATTCTTCTAATTTCTATCATTTAGTTTTTGGACTTCATATAAACAAAATCATATATACTCTTTCATGTCTTGTTTCTTTTGCTCAACATAATTTCTTGAGATTTATCCATGTTGTTCTGTGTATCAGTAGTTCATTCCTTTTTATTGATGAGTAGTATTTCCTTATATGTATAACATCAATTTGTTTATCCGTTATCCTGTTAGTGGACATTTGGGTTGTTGCCAGATTTTGGCTGTTACAAATAAGCTGCGGTGACCATTTGGTACAAGTCTTTATATGATTTTTTTTTCTTCTCGTGAGTAAATACCAAGATGAAATTGCTGGGTTGAAGGGTAGATGCATGTTAAACTTTAAAAGACCTTGGAGCTTTATTTCTTCGTAAGTGTAACATGGTATTAATTTCTTGGTTCTTCTAAAGTACTTGGGGAGCCTCAGATGAACAAGTCTATTAAGCAAGAATGGTTATTAATTAAAGTTTGTGATAAATAAAGTATGCAATTTTTATGTCAGAAATTCCAATTCTGCAGTTATCTTAATTACCTAAAATTAAATAACTACCAAGACAACCAAAAGGCTTGAAGGTCAGTGTACTTCATACAAAATCTTGAAGAATTTTTTAAAAAGAAAATTTTACCAGTCAGGGTCCAGCCAAGAGACAGAAATCTCTCTGTATTTTAACAAAGAGAACTTAATACAAAAAATTGTTATCTACAATAATGTTATTAACTAGATAACTAAAGGGGGGAAGAGAACAGTCAAGTATAATGGAAGTAGCAATTACAGAACATAGCTATTTTCCTCTGAGAGTGAAGGAAAGGGGAAAGAGTTTGGAATTGTTAAAATTTAGTATTGTGGCACTGAAACTTAGACCTTAAGGGGCACTGCTTGGTGATGCCACTATCTCAGAGTGGTGGAGGCTCTATGATAGGGGTCTGCAAACTATGGCCCATGGGCCAAAACTAGTGCATTTCCTGTGTTTTGTATGGCTTGTGAGTTAAGAATGGTTTCTACATTTTTTAAAAATTATTTTTATTGGGGAATGTTCGGGAACAATGTGTTTTTCCAGGGCCCATCAGCTCCAAGTCAAGTCATTGTCCTTTAATCTAGTTGTGGATGGCACAGCTCAGCTCCAAGTCCAGTCGCCGTTTTCAATCTTTAGTTTCAGGGGGTGCAGCCCACCATCCCATGTGGGAATTGAACTGTCAACCTTGTTGTTGAGAGCTCACGCTCTAACCAACTGAGGCATCAGGCCGCTCCTCTGCTTTATTTTTAATCATCCATCTTTTAAACACAGTTCTTACCTTCTGTGTCCTTTATTTTTATCCAACTCTTATTTGGCTGAATTTCACTGTCAAGTCACTTTTTTCAAGAAGGGCCCATGAATATTGTCTTCCTGGAGGTTTTTGTTTTGTTTCATTTTGTTTTATGGTTGAAAGCATCTGTTTATTGCCTTTTACTTTAACAACACCTTGACTATTACAACATACAGGAAACCAGAACCCAATCTAGGTATTTTTTTTCCCCCACGTCACGTTGTTGTCTTTTCAGTCTTAGTTGTGGAGGAGGCAGCACAGCTCCAGGTCCAGTTGCCTTTTTCTAGTTGCAGGGAGCACAGCCCACCATCCCTTGAGGGAGTCAAACCGGCAACCTTGTGGTTGAGAGGACGCATCCCAACCAACTGAGCCATCCATGAGCTCAGCGGCAGCTCAGCTCAAGGTGCCATGTTCAATCTTAGTTGCAGGGGGCACTGCCCACCATCCCTTGTGGGACACGAGGAGTTGAACCAGCAACCTTGTGGTTGAGAGCCCACTGGCCCATGTGGGAATCGAACCGGCAGCCTTCGGAGTTAGGAGCGTGGAGCTCTAACTGCCTGCACCACCAGGCCAGCCCCTGGTTTCTACATTTTTTAATGGTTGAAAAAATAATCAAAGAATAGTTGTATCATTTCCTAGGGCCTCTGTAATAATGTTTCACAAACTGGGTGGCTTAAAACAACAGAAACTTCTTCTCTCACAGTTTCGGAGGCTAGAAATCTAAAGTCAGGTTGTCGGCAGGATAGTACTTCCTCTGAATCTCTGGGAAGAACCCTTCCTTTCCTCTTTCTAGTTTCCAGTTGTAGCTGTGAGGCCTTGGCGGTCCTTGCCTTGCTGTTCTATAACTCCAGTCTCTGCCTCTGTCTTCACATTGTGTTCTCCCTGAGTGTCTGCCTGTGTCCTTACATGATGTTTGCTTCTTCTTATAAGAATACCAGTCATATTGGACTAGGGCTCATCCAAATGATTTCATCTTTGCTTGAATACATCTGCAAAGACCTATTTCCATATAAGATCATGTTCACTGGTACAGGGGTTAGGACTCCATATCTTTTTAGGGGCCATCATTCAACCCATGACAGTAGTAATATTTTATGACACATGAAAATTATATGAAATTCAAATGTCAGTGTCCATAAATCAAGTTCTACTTGCCATGCTTAGTCATTTAAATACTGTCTCTGGCTGTCGTCATGCTACAATGGCAGAGCTGGACAGTTGCTAGAGAGATCATGTGGCCCGCAAAGTGTCAAATGTTTGCTATCTGGCCCTTGACAGCAAAAGTTTGCTGACACTTGTTCTATGTGCCTGGTTTTGCAAGTGTTGGAATACTGTAAATTGGATTCAGTTGCTGCACTGAAGGCCTTGCTACTGTCAGGTGAAGAACTCACGTTACTGTGTGATGCTGAGAGGCACATGAAGCAGAGGACGCCCCGGGAAAGCAAACGAGGAGGAGGAAGTCTCTTCTTTCTCCTCCCGCCGTTTAGTCTCCCTATGTTGCTTCCTCTTGGTGGTTTAAGAGGGAAGAAGCTTAAAAAAATGGAAATGTGGTTGGCGAAGAGTCCTGGTCCTAGAAGCACAAAGCAGAAAGAAGAGTGGATTTAGAACTTACAGACGCTAGCCTAATTACTTGTGCCACACATACATATATACATACCCACGTATAATCAGGAAGGAGAGAAAATATAACAGCTGCTACAGTCCTTATTTCTGTAACTGACCTTGAGCCCGTAGTTTGTGTGTATGTGTATACGTACATTTACTGAACCCAACTTATCATTTTGAGATAATTGTGGATTCATGTGCAGTTGCAAGAAATAATACAAAGAAAACCTATGTATACTTTATTCATGTCCCCCCCACCCCCCATTTTCCAACTACAGCCATTGCAGAACTGAAGTGCAATGTGACAATCAGGATATTGACACTGACACTGTCAAGATATAGAACATTTTTATCACCACAAGGATCCTCATGTTGCCCTTTTTTAGCCATCCTTCTTTCCTTTCCCTATTCTACTCTTAGCCCCTGGCAGTCACTAATTTGTTCTCCCTTTCTATAATTTTGACATTTCAAGAATGTTCTATAAATGGCATCATATGGCATGTAACATTTGAGGATTGGCTTTTCTGAGTCAGCATAATTCTCTGGAGATATATCCAAGATGTTGCATTTATTACTGCAACATTCGTTTTTATTACTGAGTGGTATTGCACTATGGATATACCAGGGTTTGTATAACTATTCACCCACTGAAAAACATCTGGGCAATGCTTAATCTTAGGATATTACAAATAAAGTAGCCAAAAACATTCTTGTGTAGGTTTTTATGTGAATATAAGTTTTCTTTTCTCTGGGCTAAATGCTTGAAAGTGCAGTTTCTGGGCCATATGGTAGCTGCATGTTTAGTTTTTTAAGAAATTGTCAAACTTCTCCAGAGTGCTGTAGCATGTTATATTCTCACCAGCAGTATATGAGTGGTCCAGTTTCTCTACATCCTTGTCAGCATTTGATGTTCTCATAATGTTTATCTTAGCCATTCTGGTAGGTGTGTAATGATAGCTTGAGGTTTTAATTTGCAGTTCCCTAATGGCTAATGATGTTAAGCATTTTTTTCATGTGCTTATTTGCCATCTGTATATCCTTTTCAATAATATGTCTGTTCATATCTTTTACCCATTTTCTAACTGGCTTTCTTTTTATTGTTTTGTTTTGAGAGTTTATTTATTCCAGATACTAGTCCTTTGTGAGATACATGGTTTGCAAATATTTTCTCCCAATCTGTAGCTTCTCGCTTTATCCTTTTAATAGGGTCTTTCACAGAGCAAACATTTTAATTTTGATGAAGTTCAATATATCAGTGTTTTTCTTATGTATTGTGCTTTTGAAGTCAGCTTTAAAAACATTTTGCCTAGTCCTAAATCCTGAAGACTTTCTCCTATTTGTTTTTCTAAGAGGTTTTAGCTTTACATTTCCATTTAAGTCTTTAATACATTTTAATACTTTTTGTTTAATGGGTGTAGTTGAGGTTGTTCACCTTTTGGCCTATGGTTGTCCAGTTGTTCTAGGACTGCTTTTGGAAAAGGTTATCTTTCCTCCACTGAATTGCTTTTGCAGCTCTGTCGAAAACAAACTAGACATATTTGTGTGGGTCTATTTCTGGATTCTCCATTTTAGTCCATTGAGATATGTGTCTGTTTCTCCATGAACACCATACAATCTTAATTACCGTAGCTATATAATACATTGAAATAAAGTAGACTGATTTTTCCCACTTTCTTCTTCATATTCAAAATTTTGTTTTAGTTACTCTAGTTGATTTGCCTTTCCATGTAAATTTTAGAATAATCTTGTCTATCTTTACATATTACTGGGATTTTGATAGGAACTGCATTAAACTTGTATGTTAAGAAGTCTGGGATTCAGGGTTTAGCTATTTGCAGAACTGATTTTCTTGTGACCCAGTCTACTGTTTATTTTTATAGGTTAATATTCATTAAGACTTTGCTCGGAAACGTGTGTGTGTGTGTGTGTGTGTGTGTGTGTGTGTGTGTGTTAAGAAAGAAGGGGGACATAATGTCACTTAACCTGATTTAGTGTCTCTATGGAGAGAGAGGGAGAGGGACAGGCAGCTCAGTGGGATTTTGGGGCACAGGTGATAAAACTGCTGCATGGTCAATTTGATTGAGGTAATTCAATGAAACCCTTTGAAAATGTAATATTACTTACTACTTTATTATCAACTTATATTAACAACAGATATCCCTATGTCATTTCTAATCACCATTCCAATCATGGGGATTTTTCATTTTCAGCTGTGTTTGTTTTTGTATTGACACACATTTTTGTCAGATCTATGAAGTTCTCAAGTTAATTTTTAGAAATTTTAATAGATAATCATGGGTAAAAACATCAAAATAATATATATAGAAATGTGCCTTATATTCTTATATCCACCTATTCATATCCATCCAATTATACCTCACCCCAATAGATAACCACTTTTTAATTTCTTGTTTATCAGGCCAGAGAAGGATCTGCATGTATTTCCACATATACTCTTAGAGCATTTACTTTAGAATACTCTTGTCATTAAAAATATAAATAAATTGAAGGTTGATTTTTTGTTTATTACTGTAACTCTGCCTGACAATGGATATGATCTATGGTCTCAGTTGTTTCCATTTTTTTTAATGATAAAAGTTTATAAGAATAACTATCTTGATAGTTAACATCTTTCTTTTTTAAACTTTAGCATGTTTTTTCCTTACTTTTTCAACTTCTATATAAATAAATTCTAAATAAATCTGTTTGATTTTTAGGCTTGAAGATTCTTTACAAATCATATAATTTTATTTCTTCATTCTGAACATGTGTTAAGTGAGACCAAGAGAAGATACGTTGCTTATTCAAGGCTACAGAGACCGTTTGTAGTAGAACTGGGACACCTGCCCATTTAGGCTACCCTCTGTCCATATCCCTGGCCACTTTCATTGCTATAAGACGATTTACCATGACTGAAATCCATTGGAAAAATGTTTTTGCCATCCATCTCAGTCCTCTGCTACTCATGAAGTCCATCCTTTAAAAATGAGGATTTCTTTTTTGCTGACAGTTTCGTAATTTTAGTTGTTTCTGCTATCTTAGCATTTTCTCAGTTCAATGATTAATTCTCCAATCTGAACCCTCTTAGATTGGAGTAATATTTTGCCAACCAGAATGAGCAACTGAATAATTGCAATTTTAATTACAGATGAAACATATTTGTTATGCAATATTTATTATATATGACAGTTCCAACTTCCTGAGTCTCTCTTGTCAAATACATTCTTCCTCATTATCTTCTTTGTGTAATGTTTAATTTACACGACCAGTCTTTCGTTCTTACGCAGGAAAATAAGTTGGCCTAACCCTCAGCTCATTAATACCACTTTCAAGTTGGGACTGCTTTATATAAATGTAGTAGTCTGACCCCTAGTGGTTTTAAGAAACATCTGCATGCTAATTGTAGCAGCACATTTTGATTCAACTTTCTGAAAAGTGAATATTAAGACGATGAATACTTGTTTGGAAATAAATAACGTAAAAATGAGAGAAATTGTAAGTTCAGAGCACAAAGAATAATAAAAGGGAAATTTAGGCAAAATTGTGTTTCTATGAAAATAATTTCCAAGTCTGTATTTTTACTGGTTTCTAGTCATGCATGATCAGTCTTCACTTATAAACATAATGTCCCAGGAATCCATTTTATATTATTTATTAGAAACCAAAACTTATTTTCCCTCTGAAATTGATGCTTTTTTTTTATCATCTCAGCATAGCCCTTTATAGTCTGTTTGCTAGAGAATTGGAATCAAACTTAGAACTGGATAAGATTTTTGAGATAATTTACTAAAGATCAGGGACCCAGAAAGGGTGGGTGACTTTTCCGAAGCCATCAAGTGAATTATCAGCAAATCTAAGTGGACTCTGTTTATGAGACCCTCAGATCTAGGAGGGCCTGGTCACACAGCAGGAGAGTTCCAGCCTGATTCTTGGGAATTGGGGGACAAGGTTGTGCTGCAGGGGAGAAGGGGGGTTTGAAGAGTAGACACAAGAAGAAACAAATTGTGAAAGTCATACGTGTACTACGTGTACTTCGTGTTAACTACAGAATATCCAAACAGCAGGATAGTAAATAAACAGTAAAACCTCCCTGTTCCCTACCAGCCTGGATTCCCCCAAACCTATAGCTAGCCTACAAGTATCTTCACTGATGTGCAACCATTAGATACTTTACACACACACACACACACACACACACACACACACACACGCACTTTTTCCATGTGGGTTCATACTATACATATTAGTCTATAAGTTGATGCAGTTACTTAATAAAATATCTTGGACATCTATCCAAGTCAGTACATTCTTATTGTCTGCCTACCTACTGTTTTGATGTAAGGATGTGGACTAATTTATTAACTTCTCTAAGTAATTTACATATAGGTGTTTTATGCTTTTACATATAGGTGTTTTATTTTTCTGCTACTACAAACAATACTGAAATGAACAACCTTGTACATATAACTACAGACTTATGTAAGTATATCTTACGGAGCAAATTTCATTAAAGTGAAATTTGAGGTCAAAATTTATGTGTAATTATAGTTTTGAAAGTTAATAAAAACACGTTTGAAACTAATATTGCCCCACCCTTTCTTCAAGTTTCCCTTGTTTCTGGTGCCCTCTCCTGGGCTGCAGTGGCTTTGTTTCATTTCCTGTAGTCAACTGCCCTTTGTCCTTTATGTCCACTTAACCTTTTATTTTCTGAAAAGAATTAAGCCTTCTGCTGTGACCAGCCTCACCTTCCTTTTCTCCATGTAAATTTTGCCGACATCTTTTACTCTCCCTTTCTCCTCATGTCTCTTGGACAGCTAAGGAAAGAACATTCTTCCCTCCTCTACCTTTTTGATCTATATGCCAGGAAAACATGACAAGTCAACATCTTCAAAATGAAAATTCTCTCCATATTTCTCATCAGCCTCCTAAAATCATGATCTTGCTGTCCCTGCTAATGACACGGCTGGCTCAGCCATAACCAGCCAGGCCATAGTCACTGACTGCCACCTTTCTCTTTCCCGCACACCCCTGCAGCTGCCATGCCCTGGAGAATCTGTCTCCTCTTGTCTGGTCTCACAGTTAGAATATCAGCTCCAGTCCTCACTCTCCTCTCTGCATTGTTGTTGCAATCTCCTCCTAACCAGACCTCTGGAACTTAGTTTCCTCCAGTCTGTTGTTATGACATTTCCAGATTAATTGCTTTTTGGCAGAAATTTCATTATGTCTCTTATCATCTGCAAATTTTAATGCCTTCTTTTTTTGGCCTTCATTAAATATAACTTCCATAGTCTGACATTGAAGGGTCTCCTTAATGCCTCTCTTGCTTCAGCTCACATTTCTATTGTACTAACACCATGAAGTCCATCCTAGATGCCACCTCCTGCAGAAGCCCCCCTGATTTCCCAATCAGCTCTGTTCGCGCTGTCCTTAGAAGCCCATTGGCACCTCTCCTCTTATGTCTTGTACTAGAGTAATTTGTGTACTTGCACGAGCTCTTCTAGTTTGTCTTACTCTCTTTCCTGTCTCTAGTAGCGTATTACATTTGGTTGGCTTTCAGTACACTTTTACCCTCATTACATTTAATAGAAAGTTAGAGCTAAATAGGATATTTGAGTTAATGTAAGCGACTCTAATTTAGCATCTTATTTCTACGCTGTTCCTTTCTCCATTATTACCTTTAAGTGGTAACTCACCTTCTCGGAATACTACAAATGATTGGAAGTTCACTGCTCTTCTCACCTGAGTGTCAAGGGCCTTGTGACTCAGAAATCAATGCCACCCTTTGCCCCTCAGTGTACGGACTAGAGAAGAGGTCACTCTGTTAGGACAGAGTCACTGTACACAAGCTTGACCCAGGACACTGGTTGGATATAGTGATGAGTAACTATTTTGAGACAAGCACCTTGAAGTACTAGCAGACTCTAAGGAGGAAACCCGGATCCTTAGTGAAATCACTGAGTTGTTGGCCCAATCCTGAGGCCACTGACCTCTGGATTCTTGTTAAGAGAACAACAAATACCTTTTGTTACTACGGTTTTTTGGTTAATTGAAAGTGAACATTTCTAATCGATATACCTAGCTCTTTAAACTTCTTAAACCCCCTTCCTCACTTTTGAACCCAACAGCACAACATACTTTACATGTCTCCCTTAGCAGCAGCAGTCGGATTCAAGCAGCTCACTAGCAGACTTGCCAGTGAGAGGAGATCCAGCAATGAGGGGCAGGGAGAAGGAAGAACAGACAGGGGAAGAAGTGGCAATTCCTCTGTGAGTTGAAGATTGTCTCTGTAGTTCTAAAAAGAACATGCAGAACTCAAATACTAGTTCAAGAAGCTTTCATCTGACTGAAATATAAAGTTGAAATCCAGGCACTGCATGGAATAGTAGTAGTGAGTAATCACCCAAATATTTATTTTTCAATATCACTTATTTTCAGACATTTTCCATAGCTACTTTTGGGAGGAACAGTTGAGTTGTCCATGTTTATTGGGTTTTATTCTTAGAATAATTTGCATTCATTTTAAGTTGATTGGTTTCCTATCATCATTTGCTAGCTCTTCTAGACGCCTGCCTCCCTAAAAATGTTTATGGCGCTTCTATGTTTGTTCAAATAAATGTTTTCATCACAACCTATGGGTATGGAAGTCAGAATATAATGGACTTTGGCTGCTTATTCATGAGCGAGAGGTCGTAAGGCCAGATAATGTCACTTGTTAGATAGCAGGGCCAGCTTAATAAAGCTTGATCTGGGAGATGGAGTTGAAGGTCAGAGTCATCCCGTCAGAGTGGAAACTTAGTAGAAGCAGGAAAGAAAGTCTGTTGTAAAAATTCGTGGCCAGCTGTGGAAGTACAATACCTGGATTGACAGTCAGTTGAATTGACCTAGGGCCGGTCTCTCAGCTGGAAGATGAGCAGCTTGTCCTTCCCCTGTTTTCTGCTTGACTGGGGAGAATGATTTATTATGCCGATCTCTGCATAGGATTGAAAGTGATTTTTTTGGAAGGAGGGGGAAACTTTTAATGATTTCATAAATTCCCTTAGGTGATAACTCTCATTTTTAATGTTCTGTGATTATTGAAGCACTTACCTACTTTATTGTATTAAATCAATAGTAGATATGCCTGGAACATGGAGCTGACTTACAATGGGCAGATATCTTTCTCTTCATTCTATACCCACAAAGAAGTTAAGTGAAGGTACCCTTTAATGCGAATTAGTTACAGAGTTGGGAATCTGATAGGTTTGTCTGACACCTGAGTTGAGTGTTCAGCATTCAAACTTAGTGGCTGAAAAGCACTGTTCCCTAATGCTGCGTGTGTGGAAGTTATTTTCTGCAAAAGAATTGTGAGGCTGTACAAGGGAGAGGGCATAGAAATCCATTTTCTCTTTTCTCCTCAGCCCCTCCACTTTTCCTATAATTGTTGCATGTTCCTGAACCAGAGTTATATAAAAATCAATCCTATTACCTGAATGCCTGGTGATACGGGACCATCCAGCATTAAGAAAAATGTCATGAATGAGAATGGTGGCCTTTCGAGGGCTTTTTTATTGATTTTCAATGGGTTTAACTGTTATCCCCAGGCTTTCAGACAACATTATCTCTTCGTATTGAAAATAGATTGCACTTTTTGTTTTTAAGCTGAACTTGCCTCCTGCACAGAAACTGGGTTATTACTGTGAGAGTCATACTTTAGAGAACTTTAGATACCCATAAGGGCCAAAGGAAGCCATGGGAAGAGGAAGAGGAAGAGGAAGAGGAAGAAAATGGGAACTGAGACCAGGTGATGATAAATTGAATGATGTCTCATTAGCACATAATGGAAAGGAGTAAACTGGCTGGGACCCTGAGAGGCCACTTGTGTAATACTAAGAGTCCCCTGTCTTCACCACCAATGCTCACTAGGTGCTCAAGAAAAGTAAACCTAACTGTTAAGTGCTCATGAGCTCTGGGAAGGAAAAACAATTATTGTCTGGGTTGAAAACAGCTCCACTCTGAGATAATCTTTAAAGAAGCAGACAAGGAAAGGGAAATAATTTCTCTACTAACTGGAGAGAATGATTAACCACAAATATCTGGGGGCCAATGGTCTTGAATGAGCACCTGTAGGATGGCATTCACAGTAGGTAATATTCTAATTTCTCTCCTTCTACTCTTTTAGTGGCTCATTTATTCTCTTGAGATGGTTTATTATTCAGTATATTTTTCACTAAGGTCATTGTTGAAATAGAAAATTTGTTTATCTCATTGGAAAAATATTAAAAGGTATTAAAGCAATTAGTATTTTCACCTAGAACTAAGATGACTAATGACTCCATCTACACCCACTAGAAGCAGGTATTACTCAAGTGAATCACCAAACTCAAGACCAGTATTTAAAGGGGAAGATAAGTGTTTCTCAAAGTGTGGTCCATGGATCAGAATTTCTTGATGTGAGGACTAAACAACATGCCCTGCAGGTGAGTCTACTGCTCACTACAGCGTTAGAATCATGGAACTATGGTTGGTCAGCCCCAACCTGATGATCACTGAGCGTTGCTTCCACAATTGTTACATTTCAAGAATTGTCCAAAGAACCCGCCTACCTCTCATTTATAGAAGTAGAAATGATTAGAATACAGGGACCTTAGAGATTATCTATTCCAATAACATTATCTTATAGGAAACACCATCGAGGTTCACAGAGCTCAATGGCCTAGTCGAAGTTCATATGTTAGAGTGGGAGACAGAGAAATGGGTTTAAGTGGAAATATTTGGGTATTCCAAGTGCATGATGAGTAGTAATAAATCTTGGTTCTGCCACCAAGTAGATCCCAGACCATTGATTTTCCATCATTTTGTCTTACTTCTCTCTTGTCCATACTTCCACAACACAGAATTGAGCAACTAAGTGAATATTCTGTCACATGCTAGCGACTAATGATATGTATTATAGGCTCAGGCTTTAATTATTTCTCCTTCCTGGTAATCCAGTAATTTAGTTACTTCCTCTCAGGGCTACTAGAGAGGTAGGTTATGTACAGAGAAGATAGCGTGAGATTTGGAGTCAGGGGACCTGAGTTTAAGTCCAATTAGCAAAGAGCAAATGTAACAAGCTGTTGGTGCTGCTGTTGTTTTGTTTGTTATTGTCAATAACAACTAAATGCATGACCTTGAGAGAGTCAAGTCTCTAAATTTCAATTCCTCATCCATTAAAAGAAAAAATATTCCCGCTCCTGGATTTACTGTAAGTTTCCTTCAAAAAATATTAATAAAATGCTTAGAAAAGTCAAAATCACTATATAAATTATGTGATTATCATTTAATTATTCCTAAAAGTAATAGATATGCTATTGCAGCTGTTTTTAAGAATAAATTATTGATTTATGTATTTCTTTTCCCAAAAAGGATCTGTGGTGGCTTCAAAGAGCATAATAAAATAGAAATAGAGGAATATGAGACCAAAAGAAAAAGGAGAATATAGAAGTTAGCAGAGTGTAGCTTTCATAAAATAATATATACTAACATATGTAGGCATTACTTCCATTATAACCTTTGATGTTCTTTCAGATAGCTGCTACCTGTGGAGGTGTCTGTCCTACAGACTTTTAAAAATTGCTTTTTTGGTGCTTAAATGAGGACACTTGTTTATAACTGGGGAGAACTCTATTATACACCTGTATTGAGGGGTCTCATGGCCTTGGTTTGTCCTCCATGCCCTTTTGTGTCTCGAGGTGGAGGCATAGTGTTAGATGGCATTCTAATGAACATATAACCCAAATCACACTTTCTAAAGTCTTTAAAAGATAAGGAAAATACGTGAGGAATATCTGTTTGAAAAATCTGCTGGGGGATGCACGGTGGGGAGCATATAAACACAAGCTTGTGAACATTTACATAAATTAGAGGTTTGTGAAAGGCAACAAGGAGTGGCGGGGTGGTTCATGCTGAGCTCACTTCTTCAAACAGGACATTCTATCACTGCAGTGACAGCCAATTAAAAATGGATGGAACAATAATACCTTGTCTTTAGCACAAGATAATTAGACTGAATCACTAAGAGATATACTTATAGCTCATTGAAGTTCGACCTTCACTCTCCTAGCTGAAAAAAATGAAAATAGATAGTGTGAAGTTTAGGCAGAAACACAGATAATAATTTGTAATTGAAATGAGCTAAGGTTGATGGGAAGAGCTACTTTGAAGATAAGATGTGAACTGATTGACTGCTAGGTGAAGAGAAAAAGGGAAAGTGTTATGGACTGAATGTTTGTGTCCCTCCAAAATGCATATGTTGAAATCCTAACCTGTAAGGTAATGAATTAGGAAGTGGGGCTTTGGGAGGTGATTAGATCAGAAAGGTAGAGCCCTCATGAATGGATCAGTGCCCTTATAAGGAGACTTTAGAGAGCTCTCTTGCTCCTTCCATCATGTTGGACACAGCAGGAAGATGGCCGTCTATGACCCAGGAAGCCAGCCTGCACCAGACACTGACTCTCCTGATACCTTGATCTTGGACTTTCCAGCCTCCAGAACTGTGAGAAATAAGTCACCCAGTGTATGATACTTTTTGCCATAGCAGCCCAAGTGGACTAAGATAGGAAAGGAATGGTAAAATGAGAGGAAAGGCCCAGGATTCAGGATGGATTAAATGAAGAAAGAGGTTCAATGTGTTTATTGGGGGTGGGCACAGACATAGACTGGGACTTTCCATTCTGCTTCCCACCTGGGTGTGACAGTCTGTAGTTAAATACTTGGAGAATGGACTTCTGGGTTATATATTTTTGATCTATATGTGGAAAATCTCGCATGAGCCTTAGTGTGGGGCCGGTGATCATCTTGGTAATTAATGTGACAAGTGATAGATTTGGATGCCATCTGAAGATTTTTAACATTAACAAAAGAGAAGGGAAAAAAAATGTGGTAATTGCAAGAAAGTGGGAAGGAAAGGGAACCAAAAATAAACAAACAAACAAACAAACAAACAAATAAATAAATGTGAGTAAGGGGCAAGACAGCACATCATCTGACATGCCCTTGTACTGTAGGGCAGAAGTTCTTAAACTTTTAGTGTGATCCAGTTTGTCTGTAGGGACCTTAGAATTTGCAATTCTCACAAGTTCCCAGATGGGGTTGATGCAGCTGCTCTGAGAACCACACTTTGACATGCACTGCTATCAGGGTTTATATGTACCCTGTTAGTGGAATAAATTACTGCTTTCTGGTATAGGCTCCAACATTTGTCAGTTTGTTGACCCTATTGAAAATGATTTTAGGACCATTATCAGAGACTAAAACTACAAGTTGAGAGTCTCGAAGACAGCATTAGTGGTTTTTCTACACGTACACTAAGACTGCGCATTCATTGGAATGGATAACTGAGCTGCTGTATTTCAGGGCTGTGCATAGTAACAAGTGAAATGGTAACCTTAGTCCAAGTGACTTCTAAATAGATAGTGTGAAGTTTAGGCAGAAGCAAAGATATTAATTTGTAATTGAAATGAGCTAAGGTTGATGGGAAGAGCTACTTTGAAGATAGAATGAGAACGGATTGACTACTAGGTGAAGAGAAAAAGGGAAAGTGTTATGGACTGAATGTTTGTGTCCCTCCAGAATTCATATGTTGAAATCCTAACCTGTGTGGGAAATAAAACAACTGTGACATGAATTCCACAATATCTTTCCACATTCTTCGGTATGAAGCTTCAGAGTCTTTTGTCAGAATTGTAAGCACTGTCTTTTCCCCACCCTGGTATAGCAGTAGAATTAGTTATTAATGCCTTCAGGGCAAGAAATAGAAATCCTGACCAATAGTAGATTAATAACAATACATCTATTTTTGTCTCACAATTGGAAGTCTAGAATTAGATGGCTGCTGGGGTTGGTTCAGTGGCTCAGTGATGTCAGAGTTGCTTTCTCTACAATTCTCTGGACCTTTCCTTTGTGGTAATACCGCCTTTCAAAGAAGGAGGGATAAAGCGGGTAACACCAGCCATGGCTGGTTCTTTTGTTAAGAAAGAAAACACGTTCTAGGTTCCAGAAGAGTTTCCATTATACTTCACTGGCCAAAACAGTAAGGATGCAGTGTTTAGTTCCTTTAGCCTCTGTGGGGGAGGTGGACAAAGGAAAATGATAATAGAGATTGTGTTGATTGACATATTGTGTCTGCCTGAGAAATGGACTCAAATCTTCACATTGAAAAACTCTCTTCTGATTGTCCACTTATCAGAGACAGACTGTCTGTCCATCTCCCCAAGAAGCCTTTCCTTTCCATTCAAGCTCTTGCCCCATGAATTGGCAGGTGACTCTGATAGCCATTTTTTGTTGGTAGGGCACCCAGCAGGGAGTTGGCAGTGCCCTGTGAAAACAGGGCAATTCATGTTGGCCCACGGCATGCACTGCAGCCTCCCAGGTGGTCTTGGGCCCTCGTGGCCATGGCTTATTGGACTTTTCCAAGGGACAGTTGTGACCTAAGGCCACTTGGCTCTTCTCTTAGGGATAACTGATTCTTTTTCCCTTCTGTTTCAACTCATGTAATTTTTATCTGAGTTTGAATATTCTTTTTTCTTACAGAGAGACTCATTTGACATGTGAGTAAACCTCATCAAATTCTTTTGAATTTCCTTATTTTCAAATTAGTTTCACACATAGAAAGAGACAGGGGTTTTTATGTTTTTTTTTTTTTTTTCTTCAGCAGCTGTTTGGAAGAGCGTATGGATGACTCCACCAGCAGCTGAAAGTCTATGTCATTACAAACTTGACCTTGTGCTCTGTGCAAACAGGTGCTAGACAAAAAGCCCAGTGGTTCTCCAGTGCTTCTTACTGATATCTCTGTGTGTGCATCAGATAAACTGATTTCATAAGCACCAGGTCTCCACAGATAACAGAAGCTTGAGGTAGAAAAGCAAGTACTGACAAGTACATAATTTCATGCTAAGTTATAGGGGCATGTCCTCCCTTTGCAACAGAGAACCAGAATCCACACTGTCTTATGACTCCTCCACATGGAGTTCTCACCATTTGACCTCTCTTCCTAAGAGAGGAGTCAGTATATTTTCAATAGCCTGGGTGTGTTTACAGAAGATTCCTGAGTTTGGGGAGGTTAGTAACATTATGCTTCTGTGTTGTGGCAGAAGAGCCAGAGTGATACCAGAATTCTCCCAACTATAAATTCATGGTCTTTCCCTTGGATAGGTGGCTCTAGGAGTAACTTTGTTCAGAAAATATTCATTTGGAAACTTTTTAAAAATTATACTGCTCTAGAACATATGAGAGACATAGTGAAAAAAAAAAGCCATGTTTGTAAGGAACTTATAATCTAGATGGAGAGGTAGGACATATATCTTGAAGCCTCTATTGTCAATAAATAAATTTAATTATGATCCCAGACAGCAAATCAAATCATAAAGCAAGGCAGCACATAGCCAATTGGCACTGCCACTGTGTGCCATGAGTTTGGAGGGCAAAGAAATCTACTTGGACCAGGATGTCAGTGAAAGTTATCAAGAGGGGATATAACTTGGAGGATGCCTGGCCAAAGAGGTTATTCTATACGGGAAGAGTAGCATGAGTGATGGTGCATTATTGGTGAGGAGATGCCCGGCCTGTTTTGGCAGGAACAGACTTCCTTGTCTTGTTCCTGACCTTAGGGGGAAATCATCCAGTCTTTCACCATTATGTATCACCTTAGCTGTAGGGTTTTGTCAATGTCCGCTATCGGATTGAGGAAGTTCCTTCCTATTCCTAGTTTTTCTGTTGTTGTTGTTTGTTTTGTCATAAAAGGGTATTGGATTTTGTCAAGTGCTTTTCTCTATTGAGATGACCACAAGGTTTGTTCTTTATCTTACTAGTAGAGTGTACAAAATTGATTAGTTTTCGTATGTTAAAACAACCTTGCATTCCTTGGATAAATCTCACTTGGTTGTGATATATAAGCCTTTTCACACATTGTGGAATTTGGTTTTCTAGTATCTTGTTGAGGGTTTTTACATCTATATTCATAAGAGATATGGTCTGTAGTTTCTTGTCTCGTGATGTCTTTTTCTGGTTTGTGTTTTTGCAGTAATACTGGTCTCACAGAATGAGTTGGAAAATATTTCCTTGTCTTCTATTTTTGGAAGAATTTATGCTAATTCTTTTTTAAACATCTGGTAGAATTCACCAATGAAGTCATCTGAGCCTGGTATTATCTTTGTAGGTGAATTTAAAATTACTACTTCAATATCTTTAGTTGCTATCAATCTACTCCGATTACTATTTATTCTTGAGCTAATTTTGGTTCTTTGTGTTTTCTAGGAATTTATCCAATTCACCTGTTATCTAATTTATTGCCATATTGTTTCAAATTAATCCCTTTTAAACTTTTTTTTTGGTTAAGTTTGATAGCAATGGACCACCTTTCATTCCTGATTTTATGATTTGTCTTCTCTTTTTTTGTTGGTCAGTCTAATGAAAGGTCTGTTGAACTTTTTAAAGGACCAACTGTTGCATTTGTTGATTTTCTGTATTGTTTTTCTAGTCTCTGTTTTATTTATTTCCACTCAAATATTTATTATTTGATTTAATAATTGCTTATTATTATCTTTATTATTTTCTTCCCTCATTTTGCTTCCCATTTAGTTTGCTCTTTATGTACCAGTTTTGTAAGGTAGATGGTTAGATTATTAATTTGAAATCTTGCTTTATTTTAAATGTAGGCTTCTGTCACTAAATTTCTTTCTGAACATTGCTTTAGCTGCATCCAAAAGTTTTGGTATGTTGTGTTTTTGTTTTTATTCATCTCAAAGTATTTTCTAATTTCTTTTGTGATCTCTTTTTTTACCCATTGGTTATTTCATGGTGTATTGGTTAATTTCCACATATTCGTATACATTTTCCAAACTTCCTGCTGTTATTGTGTTCTAACTTCATTTCATTGTATTCAGAAAATATGCTTTGTGTAATTTCAATCTTTTAAATTTATCGAGGCTTGTTTATGGCTTAGCATATGGGCTCTCCTGGAGAATGTTCCATATGTATTAGAGAAGAATATATACTCTGCTTTTATTGGGTGAACTAACATATATATATATATATATGTTAGTTCTATTTGTTCTTGATTGACAGCTAGGTAGAGAACAATCCAGGTCTTCTTGGCTGCACCTGTCTGCAGTAGAGTTTCCATCATACTGATCTGGGGGCTGGGGTGGGGTGGGGATGGCAGAGATGTGAGCAAGTCAAATGATCAAATGCCTCAGGCTCTTGATGTTCTTACTGAGATTTGGTAGATTTCATTGAATAGATGTTTTCCATTTGTTGTGTGCCCTTAGGGCAATTTGTAGCATTTATATTTTTAGCAGCTGAATGGTTGTACCACTGAAGAGAGGGTTGTATCACATTCCTCACACTACCACTCTGGAAGTCGATCTCCTTTACATATATTTTTAATTCTAATGTATCTTTCTAGTCTTTTGCGTTGATCAAGTAAATTAGAACTAGATCAGTGAAATCGTAGCTAGAGGGTTAATTATCTCAAGATTGGTAAGAAAAATTAGAGTCCCATGGCAAACATTGTTTAGACAAAAAAAGTTAATAAGTTCCTCTAACAAAAACTGTTTTTGATAACAAGCATTCATATTCTTAAGGTTATAAGTCAACAGCCCCTGTAATTGTTAAAAGAAATATTTAAATTTTTTTTCATTTTAGCAAATAGATGTAGACAGAATCAATTGGATGATTACAAGATACTGAGTAAGTGTAACGTTTACTTAAATTTTATGACAATTAATATGTAAACACAACTACCATTCCCCTTCATTTTTCATTTGCAACAACAGTAATTCATAATCTACTTCTTTACATTCTCAAACATTTATTTTAACATCTCTTTGCTTAAAATGTCTGTTAGCTGCTATTGAAACATATGGCTTACGAATAAAAATTTGTAGTTTGATAATTTATTTTTGAGCTGGTTTTGGAACAGGTGAATGACACAGCTGAAAGTAATATATCTGAGTATAGTACAGAGCAATTTCATATTTGAAGATCAGTTTCATTAAATATAATGACACACTGACTCTTTTGCACACCCCTGTTTCATGATATTTCCCAAAGAGAATTCAGTTGCAACCAATAGCAGTATTGGTTGCAACAAGTCAATCAAGTGGTACTTTGATTAACTGGGCCATGACAATGACTATTCTTAATAATCTGGCCATTGTAAGGTTGTTATTTGTGTATGTCATAACTCTGTGAGCTAATGTGAGCTCGACTGATGACTATGATCGAGGAGTGAGATACATGTGCTCAATTTTTTATTATTTGGAGAGAGCTCACAGGGGAGTTGCCAAGCAGCATACTGCAAAATTTCAAGTTTACATCTTTTTTTTACATCTGTGCTGTATGAGCTGATGTCTATGCCCTAATACTCTTGTTCCCAGGAGACTCTTCCTGTGCACCGAGCGTGCCAAACTTGAGAAAGCTAGATTGTAGAGGGTATAGGCAACTTTTGGGTCACTGCAGAAAAATAGAGTGGGATCAGACTAAAGGTTACAAATTAGCAGCTCAGTAGTATCACACTCTGATGAGGAAAGTCTCTGATGAAGTAGAATTGGTATTTCAAAACGATATAGTAATCCTTGGGTTAAGATCTGGCAACCCCATTTCATTTTGATAGTTCAGCCTGTGCAGTTTTCATAAATAATAAAGTAATTGGCTCTGTATGTAAAGGAGGTGGAGAAACACTAGATGATGGCCACTTCCTTTCAGTCTTCATTTTTTTGCAGTCTAACTAGTATATTCAGAGTTGTAAAAGAAGGCTACCTCTCTTGCATTTATTAGCATCATTTGCCTAAATAGCTGATGACTGTTCAGAGAAACAGCTGCTAAAGTCTGTTTGCCTTTGCTGAAAAAGCAAGCACCATCACTCTCCCTCTTGGTGACCTCAGGCCACATTTCTGTGGCATCTGCCTTTGCAGGTTGTTTCATGTCATTTTCTGTTACAGGCATCACTGCTACTTCTCACTGATGTTGAGAAGGCTGTTAGCATTTCCACATTTTTCCTTAAAGTCAAAAACTGATAGGCTCGTATATTCCATTTTCAATTAAATGTAAAAGGTGTAGACAGCCCATCCATGGGGTCTCAGTGTTGGGCAGCTCGATAGCTTCATTTCCCTGCCTCATGGTGCATCCTGTCACCACATGGGCATTTCCCCAAACGGAGGCACGGGGACGGCTGATTTTTATTTCTCCTCTTGTTCAAGATCATCAATCTCTGCATCTGTCATTATTAAAGTCTTGATTGCCATGTTTGCCAGGAGGCATAGCAGGTGTTCACGCAAATAGAATGACTGAAATTCTGTCTCTCTTGAAAATTAGTCTCTCTCCCCAGAGTTTTGTTACCTTATAACAAGGGAGAATGTGCTATATATCATCATAAAGGTAATTACTGTTTGGGAAGTTCAGAGGTTACTTTTAACTGGGAGAATGAGAAAAAGTCCCATAGGGCAACATTTAATTTGTACCTTGAGTGATCAGTAGGATTTTGACATTATGAGATGCAGAAAAAGTATTTTAGAGAGAGGGAACGATAGTTACCAAAACATGAGGAATGGAGGAAATGTGCAGAGTAAAAGTGGCCTGTTTTGTTTAGTTAAGGTGGAGTCAGCTAAGAATGCGAAACAATTATTATTTAATTCTTGAGGAGTAATTGGAAAAATTGAGAGAATGTTGAATACTGGTGACTTTCCAACCTTACAGGTTTTTTTCCCCCCTTAGGCTATAGCTTCTCCTCTATTTCTCTTTGATTCCTTCTTCGAACTTCAAATTCCTTTCAGATTCATTACTTCCAATATTATTCGGGGGCCATTGTGGAGGACAGAAAAATGTCCTGGAGCTTGGGCCAGTCAGTCCTTGTCTGATGTCTGGACTATCACTTTCAGATGCCCTGATTTTCCTGAGTTATTTAGGATGAAGTGTCTTTTATCATCACCTATTGCCACACAATATTTTGTTTGAGAATGTTATTTATATCCCTACCTCTACCTATTAACTCTTCCTTAAAAATGTTTTCTTTGCCTTTGAGCAAGGGCAAACTTTTAGTGTGCTTTATGAATCAAATTATATGTTTAAGATCATACTTTCATTGACTCTTGAAAAAGTAGTTTACTGTATGCTTCCATCACAGTAGGTGGCAATTATGAAAATAATCTTGTTTCTCACCTTCACATTAATGACACCAGTTACTCTGGATTACGTTGGTAGGAGGGCAACACTTATTATACTAATGCTATTAATTTCTTGAAGATGAGTGACAGCAAGATGCAACCATGCTGGCATCAATGCCAAGTAAACGGAAAATTCTTTGTTTTAGAATCAGAAAGCATGAAGCAAGATTTTGCTTTTGGTGTTGTCTTTCTATCCCCAGCACTACAGGCTGGTTGGCATGCAGTTAAAAATGTGCATTGATTTAATACATTTTAAGAACAGATATGCTTTTATATTTAAAAATAAAACCATTGTCACAAAACACTATTATATATTTAATTTAAAATGTGCAACTCTCTAAATATGAATATTAAAAAGATACTGAGGGGTGGGGGGTGGGAGATGAGGGTAAGGGGGATCGAATATATGGTGATGGAAGGAGAACTGACTCTGGGTGATGAACACACAATGGGATTTATAGATGATGTAATACAGAATTGTACACCTGAAATCTATGTAATTTTACTAACAATTGTCACCCCAATAAATTTAATAAAATTAAATTAAAAAAAAAAAAAGATACTGAATTTGGTAACTATGTTCTAGCTCAATGTCATACTTCCAATCCATATTTCGTGAAACAACTGTGGCTTATAGACACTTGTGTATTTTTCCAGATATGCCATAATTAATGACCTTTAGCAGGAGATCAAGAGAGCCTTAACATTTCCCTCAGCTTGACTAAACTTAAGACAGACTTCTTTCTGCTTCCCAACCCATGATCTCTCTTTTCTTAGAACATTCTCTTTAGAAAACTTGTCATTGCAAATTCTTTTTCTGCCCCTTTGAGATGTAACTTAAAACAAAACAAAACAAAACAAAAAAACACTTTTTGCCAGTTTTGCAACCCAAAACAGGTGGCTATATTCAAAATATCTAAGAGGTAGGCTTCCATGGTCTTATAACTTGGTCTCAACCCATGTTGACAACTTTATTTTCTAAGTATCTGCCAGATTTTCTGAATATAGAGTTCTCCACTTCTTTTCTTTGCTAAGCTTACAGAATGCTATTTACATTCCCTCCATTTGAATGTCCTTTTTCCTATGTCCTCCTGTGAAAATGCTGCCCATGTTAGGGCATACCAAAGTCACCTTTCTAAACACCCACAGAAGTGATTTTTCCATTCTTTGTATTTTTTTTCAGTATACACATTGTATTGATCATAATCTAATTGTGCTTATGATAATCTAATTTGTACTGTGGTTATTTTGGTACTTGTCATGTGCTTTTTATTGTCTTGTAAAATCTTTCAAAGTGGGCTTGTGCCTAATAAACATAACTTTGTAGCATCCCAATTACCTAAGTTCAATTTTACATATAATAGAAAATATTTTTAAAAATATGTGTTCAGTAAGTGAACTGAAACACATTAATGAATGCAAAGAAGTGACCTCAGCCCCTCCCCTATCCCAGGCAAATTTGCACTGTAAGTAGTGACTTAAACCACACTCTCTAGAGGCCTCTCTTCCATTTCACATGTGATTTCTCAGGGAGATCAGAATTGCTGATTCTTGTTCTTGCTAAGCAGAGTTATAGACATAATCAATTGATCACATTCATAGGTCAGGAAACATGAATAAAGTTAGAGTACAGCAGTAACTGTCTTGGTTGAAAATAAAGGACTTTGGGACCCCACCCTATGTTATTCTATGTCTGACTCAAACAGAAAATGAGAGTTATAATGTGTGTGAGGCAGCAAATCTGAAATCTTCAACTCTTTCAACATGTGGACATTGAAGAAAATGGGGGTATTTATTTTAATTGGTTGGACTTAAAGGTCAGGTTGGACTTAAACTCCAGACTTAAAGGCCTTGAAGGAGGCAGAGACAAGAATGTAGTATACTAGATCTCAGCTAAAGCTCTGGAGAACTGGCACGTCTAGGTGGGGCAAGCACCCATAGGTGCCTACCTTCCGTCCATCCTTTCTCTGCCTTAGTTCTAGATGCCCACTTCATGGCAATGGACCTCGTTAACTACTCATTACACAAATTTCCCTTGCTAGACTATGCAGTTCTGGGCAATAAAAAATAAGCAAAGTCTACCGGATGAGGTTTGCAGAAAAGCTCATTTTTTCTAGAATAAGAAGAGACAGGCACATGCCTTTAGCCTTTTCTGCTTCTTCCTGTCTGAAACTTGGCATGATAATACTGTAATCCTTTGAAGTGTGACAGCATTTTAGAAGCATGAAGGAGAAAGATACATGCTAAGGATGGTAGGATGGGAAGGACCCTGGTCCACGTGGCATCGTGGTACAGTTGTATTAGTGCTCACCTGCCTTCTTTGGACTTTTTTTTTTTTTTTTTTTGGTTTGGAAAATGAACCCAATTTGTTAGTGCTTAGACTACTTGGGTTTCTGTTATGTGTAGACAACTGTAAACCTGACAAATACATTGGACATGCCTAGAAAACATGTGGATGAGCTAACCTTCTGGGCAGAACTGGCCCCTAAATGTCTTCTGCCATCTTCCATAGTCTCTCAGTTCACTTGTCAGTGAATTGAATGCAGAGAATCCAACCAATGACTTCAAGGAAACACCAAAGGATGCTGGAAACATAAGACAGATGAAGCAAGAATCCCTGAGCCACACAGAATATATTATCTGCCAAATATCTGCTCATGAGCCAGCCATGAACTTTTACTGTGTTAAACCACTGAGATTTTGGGGTCATTTGTTACGATAAGTAGCATTAATACCTTCATCTAAAACACCACCTATCAGAAGTTCTGAGATACTTCCTGTATCCATTAGAATGTTTTTGGCTACAAGCAACAAAACACTTAATCTAATCTATGTAAAGAAGGATATTTAGTATCTCACAAATCAAGGATAGGACAGTGCCAGCTCTGACTAATTTAATGGATAAATTACATCTTTGGACTCCATGTTCTTCCTGCTCTGCCTTTCTCGGTGTTTGGATTTGTCCTCAAGCAGGCTCCTAATTGCTGGAGCCATGGAAGAGATATAGCCCTTGCTGGGGACATCACTGGAGCGGGAGAGAAGAAGAAATACCCTGGCTTCTCTCCATGTTAAATTGAGTTCTCCTGGGGCAAGAATTTGTGTGTAAGGAATCATTGCAGAAGTGTTCCTGAGAGAAAGCCATAGGGGAGTGCGCTAGGCAGGTTAAGAGAGAGGTGAAAGCCGGCAAAGTTGCTCAGAGGGTAGCCATAGCTGGGTCCTGCAGGGAACATCGGGAGTGTGAGCTGTGCCTCGGTTCTCTGACTCTGAAGCAAAGGAACTGAGTATTTATACTTCCACCAATCTCAGTCATTGGTTAAGGGTAGTCCTCTCTCCCTGGAAGTAGATACCAGGCCTTTACAACTTTTGGTTAGGCAAAGTGGGCTCCAGTAGCCTGAAAGCAGTTTTCCAGAAAATAACGCCAGGTGCTTCCTTGGAATGAAGTCACATGGAAATTGGTGGGAATTGGGTGAGGTCCACACAGAAACCATAAAAAAAGGAATCTCAGGTGACCTGAGTGCAGTATTGACAATGTTGGCTACCCGCAGTTCAGTGCTCTGTTGGTACCCTTCATTGTCAGAAACTACTGGATGCCCCAGGACAAGGAAATATAGTCCCTGTGAGATGGAGCAGAGCAGAGAATTATGGGAAATGATCTGAGAACAAAGAGGCAACTGACCCCCAAAATAGTCATAAAAATTTTTCCCTGGCGTGAAATATTTTTCTGTAGCCATTTTAATAATTGTATAATATACCGATATACAGATGTACATGTTCATGTAAGCAATCTCCTTTTTATTAGAAATTAGCTCTTACCTATTAGAAATATTATTATGGAACAACTCTGCAACTAGAGTTTAGTTTATCTCCTTCATTTTTTATTAGGTCAAATAGTGTCAGTACTTTAATAGGGATTCTATGAAGATGACGATAGGTATGACATTACTCAAATACTCTAAATGTGGATGCAACATGTAAAATTCCTGCTTTGAGTGTATATCAGCAGTCAACATTTTACACATGGTCTGGATTCCAAAGTCAGTTGTTTATAATTCAGTGTTTGAAAATCAGTACATATTCCTGTACTGAAGTGATGTTATAATTGGTATTTAGGTTCTCAATGTTTCTTGAGCTAAATAAAGTCTCATGAGATACACTGGAATCTAAATACCAATTCTAACATCATTTTAGAATATATGAAATATATATAAATACAAATATAGCTGGATGGCTTGTAGGCCTCTTCTCCCCTTTTTTCCTTTTCTCTCATCTCAATCCATGTCTTCATGAAAGGCCGTTGCCAAGCCATGGAAGCAAAACAACCCTTACGCTTAGACTTGTAAACCCAGTCACTTAGACTTGAGTAGAAATTTAGGTTTATTATGAATCAGAAAGAGTTTGCAATTAAATCTCTGTAATTGTGAGATTCTTTATGCCATAAAAAAGGATTTTCAGTCACTATGTATAGAAGGTTTTTCTTTTTTTTAGATATAATTTTTAATCCTGAATTCATACCTTATTAGTCTTGCATACTTTATTTTTGCCATCAGCTGTCTGTGCTTTGTATTTACCAGGAGAAGTAAAACAGTGGCTTCCATTTTGAAAGCACTTGATAGAAAAATTGACATTTAGAAGATACTATTCAGATGTGACATGGAAGATTTTGTAAATATAGGTGCATTCTTGGTCTTTAGTTTGTCTGTTTATATATAATCCTCTATCTTGCTTTTACACACTATCTAGTTCTGTTGAAATATAACTACTGTATAATTAGCCTCCACGAATATAATCAGATAATCTCTACTGGCTTAGTATCACAGTCTGGCTTCAGATATTTGTAGCTTTAATTTGTTTTTCAGAAAATAGTTTATTGACTCAAAAAAACTTTAAAAATGAATTTTGTAGTTTAGAATAGACTTAGACTTAATTTTGTAGTTTAGAATAGGGAAATTGTGACACTAATACAGAGACTTCGCATGTACCCTACTCTGTTTCACCTATTATTGTCATCTCATAGTATGGTGCATTTGTCACAACTAATACTAATACATCATCATTAACTACAGTCCATACTTTATTCAGGTATACTTGGTATTCACCTAATGTTATTTTTCTGTTCCAGGATACCATATGGGACATCGTATTACATTTAGTTATTAAGATGTCTCATTAGGCTCCTTTTGACTATGACAGTTTCTCAGACTTCCCCCTTTTTTTGTCTTTCAGGAGTGTGGTTTAATTTCTCCATTCACATGCAAATCAGAGCACCTGTAATGATCATTTTGTGAACAGTATATGATAAGAATTGCTATCCACTACACTACGTAACTAATTTTACTTTCATTTTTAATATACAGAAACATGGGACATTTCTTTTTTTCATATTTAGCTTTCTTTTTTTTTTGATCACTTAAGTTCTACTTTCTCAGCAAATTTCAATTATACAATACAGTATTATCAACTATAGTCACCATGCTATACATTAGACCACAGACCTTATTCATCTTATACTGAAAATTTGTACTTTCTTATCAGCCTCTAGACTTTCCTTGTTCTGGATGACTTTGACAGTTATGAGGAGTTCTGGTCAGGTATTTTGTAGCTCAAAAGTTGAGATTCGTCTGATGTTTTCTTCATGAGTAGACTGGGGCAGTGGGTTTTGGGGAGGAGGACCATAGAGGTAAATGTGCCATTCTCATCATATCACGTGAAGATAATATGACTCATTACTGGTGATGTGAATTTTATCACTTGTCTGAGGTAATATTTGTCAGGTTTCTCCACTCTAATCCCCCCTTCACCACCCCTCTTCCCTCCCCCCTCACCTGCTTCTCATACTGTAATCTTTGGAAGGAAATCACTAGGTGCAGCCCACACTTTTGAAGTGGGGAGTTATGTCTCACTCCCTTGAGGGTAGAATATCTACATAAATTATTTGGACTTTAACTGGTTTTCATTTTAAATGAAAACGAAGATTTGGAAAAAAAAAAATAAAAAATATATATATATATATATATATATATATATATATATATATATATATATTTAAATTGTAGGATTGGTTCTGTAAATATAGGTTCAAAAATGAGGAAAATAATAATTTTCCACAAACTTCTTTTTTTTTTTTTAAATTAAATTGAAACTTTTTGTCACAGCACCAAACCTTAGGTCACTTTCAAAGACACCTCTTAATATCTGGACAATATTGGTTTGAGAAGAGAAAGTCTTCAACAATAAATTTGTGTGTACTGTGAAGGCTGATCATTTTTTTCCATGTTAATCTGGTGGATACTTAATAGCCTTGTGATTATTTGGTATCATATGCAAATTTCCAATCAGATTGAGTGAAGAGAAAACCTTCAGGCAGAAAATATTCTTTTCCTTTTCTCTGGCAGAGTGTGTTGTATATCTTCATTACTTCTACTGGGAAGAGATTAACTTTTCACTGTTGTTATATTCTGAATTGGAACAGAACTCTCAGGTAGAAAAGTGATTTTACTCTTCGACTTGCAGAACTTTCGATATCCATCATAATTCCTGTCATATCCTGTGGACAATACTTTGACCATTGCAGCTGGAAATCCTGATATAATCAGTTCAATCTTCAGGGAGTTCTTTGAATCAAAACCATTTCTAAATGAGCCCCTCTAGCCACTCTTGCTGGGTTGTGCTCACAGCTGAGTTTCCATCAGTAATTAGATCTTTCATTTCTAGCATTTGAGCAAGGAGCACTTTTCATATAGGATGCTGCAAAGTTTGGAGCTTATTTATGAAATAAATGGCAGTAGAAAATGCAGAACTTACTGTGGCAATTAAGACTGTTGAATATTGAGCTTTTTTATTTGCTGGAGATGTCATTTAATTTTGCATGTGTAGATTTAAACAGAAGACTACTCAATCAATTAATTTTCTGCTAAAGTAAAACTTTATAAATTCTTTTTGGTCTGCCTTATTTACTTGTCCTAGTCCAAATAGAGAAGTTTTAGTATATTGTGTTTATATTGTGTTTGGCTATGCCCTATCTATTTATCTCTCTATCATCTATCATCTATCTATAAAATGTATATACATAATGGCGATATATAGAATTGAATGAAATGGGTGTGATTATTATAAACAGAGAGGATGTAATGAGAGTAAAGTGGGGGCATAGCTATAACTCTTTTAAAGAGTTTAGGGGTTCTGATCCTGGTGTTGAACAAGCATTGTATGCTTTGTATTTAGTCACGAGACTAGATCTATCTCTATCTCTATCTGTATCTCTACCTCTACCTCTATCTGTATCTATCTATCTCTATCATCTATATCTATACTACACACACACACACACACACACACACACACACACACACACACACAGAGGGTGCCAAAAAACATATACACATTTTAAGAAAGGAAAACTGTATTAAAATTGTAATACTCAATACAGTATTTACCAATAACAAGAGATGAATACAAGTCACATTTGGCTTCTACAATTACAAGAGGTGCTCAAAGTGGTTACCATCAGTGTCCAGACACTTCTGATTACAGTGAACTACTGCTTGAGCAATGTTGACCAAAGTGTCCATTTATGTACAATTTTTGGGCACCCCTGGTATATATAAAATTATCTCAGGGAAGATGCATGCTTGCTCATGGTTTCTAAGAGGTATGGGAAAAAAATGTCAATGGATCAGCCCCAACTTGCTTTGCCAATTAGAAAAATAACTTTATGGGTATAGTTCTGATTTAATATGCTTGGGATAGAGGTCTTTTTATTTTAAACACAGACATTTCTGTTACAAGTGCTCCAAGAATCACATTTTTATTGACACTATTTTATAATATATTTTATGATATTTATAAAATCTGGGGCCAAGATTTTCTATTTTTTTTTGAGTCACCCCAAAATTACCTTTTGAGGAGCATCTCTAATTCACAAGCAATTGAAATATTGTCTTTTGTAGACTTCCCAATTTTCACAAGGAGATTTCAACCTCTACCCAACTCCTACCAGCTCTGCCAATTGTTACAACATATGGTGTCAAGAATTGTGAAGAGTCTGAGATTTTTATCCTATTTCCAAGCTAACAAATTAGCTTGCCATGGTTTTATAGATGCTGGCAGAAGACATGAGACTCTTGGATCAGAGACAAAGAACTTCATTACTCATGGCACATGAAGCATTGTGAGCATCATGATTCTATTGATTCCCTTTGCCCACTAAGTTCTCTAGAGGAAGTTAATGTTTATTGATCACTTACCGTTGGGGGATCAAAAAGAATACTGGGAGATAGATGTAATTATTTCCACTTAAGATAGGAGAAAATGGAGGCTCAAAGAAGGTAATTCCTTGTTGCATATTGCACAGCTATTAAATGGTAGAGTTGGAATTCAAACCTGGGTCCCATTTTCCCAAAGTCCATGTACTTTGTTTGGCATGATGAATGCAGGTGGAATTTGAGGACATTGAATTTTGTCTTGATCATCTTCTCCTTTATCTATCCCTTTTCTTCTACCCTGGGCCTCTGTACAACCCTGGAGACTGATTTTTACCAAATTCTTGTACTCTGCTCTCAGGCTGTTAAATACTGCCTGTCAAGTATACAATGATAATTAATATGATGAAAGTGGTAGCTAATGTGATGACCAGGTGTATATGAAATTTAGAAGGAACTCTTTCTGATTTCAATTGTTAAGGAGAGGCTTCTTGGGTATTGGGGAAAGAAGTTGAAAAAGACTAGACAATTGATCCTTTCTCCTAGTTTCTGGAGAGAGTCCTGAGTTCTACAGGCAGGCCTTTAGGAAGAAAGATAGGTGATTTGGAGGTCTAATAAAAAAAGAAATAAGTTTGTCTCTCACTCTTGAAAGCTAGCTACCATGAACTAGAATTTTACTCTGATTGCTTATGGGTTTCTCAACCTTAACACTTTTGACATTTGGGCTAAGTGATAATTCTTTGTTGTTGGGCGCACTGTGTGATGTTGAGCAGCTTCCTTGGCGTCTACTCATTAGATGCCAGTAGGAGATCCTAAGTAATGATAATGAAAAATGTCCCCTTGGAGACAAAATCACCTCTGGTTGAGAGCCATTTATTGAAAGCTACTAAATTTTTTTAATGACCACTTTTACAAAGTATTTTATTTAAAAAAATGGTCATGCAGATTGTTCTGTATGAAGTGAGAAGAACTAAGATGCAGAAATCTACTTGTGCTCCTGTAATTAGCATGGATCTACTTTCTTGCTTGGTAGAAACATTTAAAAGGAATTTTGTCTTTGAAAGAGATATGCCAAGATGCTGATAATATAGGTAGGCAGAAAAATAATCCATTAGTGAAAATCCAGCAGCGAAGAAAGAATCAATAAAGGATTTCTTTTGGGGTTATTCTTCACTTCCCCTGGATGATTATGCATAAAATTTGTAGAGAATATTATTGGCTGGATTTTTACTTAGCAATTTTGTTAAACTCACAATGTAAATTACACTTTGTTTCATGTCTGCTTTTAGTATTTGGAATTTTATTCTGAGGGCCCAGAAGTGCTACAATCACTACTCTCCACAGTTGACTGGCCAGTCATGGAGGAGCCTTCTTTAATTTACTGTCAGCTTCTGTATTCTTTCACTCTCCTTAGCAGGGTAGTGTGGAGATGGTTCAGAATTCTCTTTGGTCATGTCTTTTAGACATTAACCTTGGGAGAAGCTTAAAGAGAGGACCAATTCCTTATAATAATTCAGTGAGTAATCAAGTCCAGCAACCCTCCTCAGAGTTGTGACAGCAGTTTTTAATATTGGAATTCTTTTTTGTATTAACACCTCTTTCAGACAGCTTAGGTTCTATAAAGTTTAAAAATTTACCTCTTCTATTATAGAAGAATTATATGCTCATTATGGGAAATGTAGAAAAATGTGTTATGAAAAAATAATAGTTGTCTGTAATCACATCATTAAGAGACAGTCACCATTAAAATTTTAGACCATTTTCTTCTAGACTTTTAATATGCATTTTATATTGATGGTGTCACATAATGAAATATAATTTAGTATTCTGCTAGTTAAAACTTTAAAACTTAGCTTTATATCATAAGCTTGTTTCCCTGACATTTATAATCCCTAAAACTTAGTTTTTAGAAAGCAGTGTTGAATTAATCATCACAGAAATCCTTCTGCTGTAGGTAAAAAAAAAAAAAATCAGAATGATTCCCTTTGTACGGAAGGAAAGTTGAAGCACAGAGGTGAAGTGATTTTCTCGTATCTTATATCCATGTTAATTATTGATGCTAAGGGAAGAATTTGAATCTAAGATATTTGCATGATTAGATTTATGTTTCAGAAAGGTGACTTTGGCAGGGATGTAGAGCAATGCCAGGCCGGACAATGAAATCAGTTAGGAAATTGGTGGGGAATGATGGAGGCCTGAAAAACTAATTGAATAGGGGAAGGAAAGGAGATGATGGATAAAGAGATATCAAGGAATTACAGGTCTCATTAGTATTTGGGTGGTGGTTCATGTGGAAAGTAAGGAAAAAGAGAGGAAACAAGTTTTTCTCAGGTATTAATGTAGGCACTGCTCACTAAGAGAGAGGAAGTAAAAAGTGGAACAGTTTGGGAGGAAGGTGATTATTTTAGTTTTGGATGCAGTGAAATGGAAATTCCCGTAGGCCATGAAAGTGGAAATGACTGATAGACTATTGGAATATTGGCCTGTAGCTGGGTAGAGGAAGAGGAGGGAGGGAAGAGAGGGGATGTCTGGGAGAAAGCAACAGACTTGAGGTAAATCGTTGTTTAGAAGGTCATTGATACCACAGAAACGGATGAACTTGCCTAGTGAGAGCATGCAGGGTGAGAAGAGTCACAGATGGAGCCTTTCTCTGACTCAGAAGTTTCTTCTCTTTTTAAGTTGATCTCTTGGTTAATCTGTGCTGTCAGTCAAGTGCCCCCCCCCCCCCCTTTTTTTCACTGAGATGGCTTTTTGCTACCAAATGAAAATGTTTCTTCTGATCTCACTGGACCTTGCTGCAACATTTGACATTGACAGTCACTTTCTCTGCCTTTCTGAAGCTCCCTCGTCTTTGACACGGGACTGTTTCCCAGCCCCTGCTTTTGTGAAAGTTCCTTTGTTGTCCCTTCTTGTAGACTAGGTTAACAATCTCAGACTAATCCTAGCAGATAAATGGATTCCCAGCTTCCTCAGCGATTTTCTCTCTTGATACTTGTCTGACCTCTGAGCATCCCTCTGTGTTTTCTTAATCTGATTTCTCTTATTCCCCAAACACCAGCTGAATTGAGGAAACAGGTTGGCACCCCAGGGAGTGTGGTACCTCTTCAAACATATTTAACTATTTGTTCAACACCTATTTAGTGGTGTGAAACATCTAATGGTGGAGTGAAACAACTTTTCTATTAATACAAATGTACTATGCCTCTGTATTTGTAACTTATTTATGATTAGACCCCTCTTTTTCCTCTGTAAACTCCTTTAAAACATATATGCACTTGTCTAAGAACATTCATGGGCAATGTATAATTTAATAAAAATTCCATAGGAGAGAATAAGAAGGATGTTTACATCTGGGGGTATGAAGCATTTTCAGAAATTCCCACTGGATATCTCAGTTCTTACCAGTCTTTCTTCTTGACCCCTCAGCCTTATGATTTTTCTCTCTCTTTCTACCTCCCCTACAACAACAGACGTTTCTGATTTACTTTTGCTGAATCTTCCCCTGTCCCTTCTTTGCCACACTTTTCATGCAGAACATTTTTTCTTTCTGGCTTCCATCGCCAAGCTTCCATGCAACCACCCACTGCCTTCAAGTCGTCAACAGCCATTAAAAGAAAGATGAAGATTTTCATTTTTCTCAGGAAAAAAAATAGATCCTCCTGCTACCCAAATCCACCTTCCCATGAAGGCCCCAACAGGTTACATATAACAAATACTCTTTAACTGTTAACATTCAAATTTAAAATACGTGCACTGAAGGAGGGCCATTTATATGTGCCAGCTGAGTATGGAATTATGTCTCATTTTTCCTAGAGATATTTTAGCCGTTAGAGTTTATTATCATGTATAGCTGAGCAGATGGTCTACTCTTCAACCTGGCTCTTCTACAACCCTTCTTTCTCCTAAGGGGGAGAGAAAGCATGGCTACTGCAGGGTTGGGTGTGTGGGATTGAGGGGCATTAAAGAGACACATACATTTGGTAAGCCCCTTCCACAAAGCTGGCAATGGGATTGCTTTGTTTAATATTACTTCATTAACAATGACACTGTGAGTTAATTACTATTATCCCCATTTTATAGGTGAGGAAAGTAGAGGTCAGAGAGGTTAAGGACTTTAACTCACAGTGGAGGAGATGCGGTCAGTGACTTGATGGGACGTACTCCTGCCATCGCATCATGCAGCATCCGTAGAACACAGGTGCAGGGCCGTTTGTTATTTTGCAGCCTCAAGAAAAGAAAACTGCTTTAGTTCTGGGTTTTTTTTGTTTCTTTGTTTTCCTGCTTATTTTAGGCTACCTGCACAGGGCTGGAGAGCGAAACTTTCCATGCCTAGAGGCTAAAGATCCCACGGCCTGATAGGGGATAGGGTTCTTCTCTAGGTGAGCAGAAGGACTTCCCAAACCTGTCAATTTGGGAATTTGCAAAATTATGCTTGTGCCATGTAGGAAAAACCTATCTTACCTTTAACCTCATGATTTAGCAGTTGACGTATTTTAAATTAGGCCCCAGCTCATGTGGGAGTCTACAATGTCCACAATTTTAGAGAGAATCTCAAGGAGCCACTGTGCAAGAACATGACCCCTGGCCGACAGGGTTTGCCACATTCTGTCCAAGATGCTGCAATCTCTATCGTCCTCAGGGGAAACTGCCACATAATTCCAGGAATGCCAAGAGCACATAAAGCTGCTTCACTATGTAAGAAGGCCAATTTCCATTTCCATTTGATATTATTTCGTGTCTGAACCGGACCTCTTCGCTTACTCCATGGATACTTTCTGATGCATGGTATTAGTATCCTCGAAACACAGGGCAAAACTTTTATCAATCACAAAAATGTAGAAATAGAATCCAAACTAGCAAGTTGCTAATGACCCAAAACATTTTCCTGTTAAATAAGAATAACGTTTCCGAATAAAGGTGCCCAAGACAGTGCCGGCAAATAAATATTTACTATTGTATATGTCAGATCCCCCGCCACCCAACTTTCTGGTACTTGGAAGTAAAGATGTGTTTCTGGTGGTTAAGTAGTACTTCAGAAATCGGGACTGACACACACAGAGGCAAACTTTTTGGAGGATGCAGAGGCACTTACGCTGCTCCTGGGTTTTGGCATCTCCTCACTCCTCTTGGTTAACCCCGTCCTTTTTTCCCCAGAAGTTTCATTGTTCAAGTAGTTCAGTGACAATGCCTCTCTTTTCATTTCAACCTCAATTCCTTTAGCATTTTTAAAGATACTCTGCTGGAAGATGTAAAGGATACAGTTTAAATATGACATTTCTCTTAACTTTTAGGGTTTTGTAATTCCGGGAGGTTGATAATACTGGTAATTTACAAGGTAGACTGGAATAAGGAAAGTTCCGTTAATATCACAGACATAGCCCATTTGGAAAATAAAGGAAATAAATACTGATTTCCACTGCAGATAATCTGGAGTGGAGAAGGAGCAATCTGAGCAAGTCTTTGAAGAATGCATAGGACTTCTTTGTGCAGTGCAGAGGAGGGAGAGGGGAACATTTAGGGCAGCTGTGATCCCATGGTCAAGGGCAAGGCAGTGAGAATTGCACAGTCAGCAATTTATAGTTCAAAATGATTTTGGATGGAAATCTCGGATTATTAAAAGTATTGCATAAACAAAAGACAATACTAGAATACAATGCGAGTTTTCAGAGTTGAATTTTTTGTTTTGGCAATCTAGGTATCATTTTATAACTATTTGCTCCAATGTTGTCAATAAATCTTTAGAAACAGATTTTACATTGTAACATACACTTTTTGTTTTTATTATTTTTTCTACAGTTTCCCTTAAAATAATTTACACCTGGACTAAGGCGCTATCTGTTCCTGCTTGTCCTTTTGAAATACATATAACTCTTCCTTGCTTCCATTTCTTTCCCTCTCACCTGTTTTCCATGCAATAGCCTCAGTGGTCATTTAAAAACATAAATCAGCATCTTCTACTCTTCTGCTTGAAACTTTGAATAGATTCCTAATACTCTTTTTAAAAATAGTTTACTGAACAATGAGAAGACTTTAAATAGAAAATAAGCTATTTGTGATATGTAAGGAAAAACAATTCATGAAACTTCTGACAGAATTCTCTTTGATGGACCACAGAGCAAGGTTTTCTGTCAAGGGCTTAGATGTATAATATGTCATAATAATAGCTCGCTATTGTCAGGCACTTCTCCAAGAACACACACACACACACACACACACACACACACACACACACTTCAAAACTTTTGTGTGCAGATAGTACTAGTCTCATTTCCATATTATAGGTGAGAAACAAAAGGACAGAGAATTTATATTGAAAAACCCAAAGGAAACTCAGTCATCATCTAATCTGGTGGTCCCCAAATACTGGACGGCATATCGGTGGTATCTGTAATATATTTTCTACAGGTCATTGTTTCTTGTTTCTTACTCTTTTCTAGTAAGTTCAGTTTCTTTTTTTATTTAAGTCCACCCACAGTGAGGATCTATGGTTGGTAACTCTCTTAGTCTTTATCTAAAAATGTCTTTATTTTGTTTACATTTTTTTTGAATAATGGTTTAATAGTATATGGAGCCCTAGACTGAGATGTTTTCTCTTAACATGTTAAAATACTGTTCCTTGGATGTTAGCCTCTGTTGTCATAGTTGAGAAATGTATTGTTATTTTAATTGCAGTTTTTCCTCTCTTGTTGCTTTTATTTTTAATTTTTGATTGGTATATAAAATACACATAGTAAATGAATAAATCGTAAGTGCACAGCTTAGTGAATTTTTATATAAATACACAGTCACTTTACTACTACCGGATCAAATTTTGAAACATTTATAGCATCCAGAATGTTCCTTATGTTCCCTCTCAGTTAATATCCACCCTTTTCCTCCCATGGAACTTGGGACTCTCCTTTTATATATTGTTAATTCAGATCTGCACTTAGTTATTGACAAAAGAATCGCCACTTTATCCAGCATTTCTAAGTGTTTGTGTCTGGGAAGTTTTCTTATTTATCCTACTTAACATATGGCCTTATTTAGAAGTCATAGGGAAAGGTTATTACCCATTGCACCTAGAGTAAAATCCCAGCTCCTTAAACCTGACCCACAGTGCTCTGTGTGAACTGGCTTGGGTGCACCTTCGAACCTCGTCTTGTATAACTCCCTCCCTTACTGAAGCTGCACTGGCCTCCTTTCTGTTGCAGAGCATGAAGGCCCTCTCCTGACTACAGGCTGTTTGTTCCTCTGCTTGGAATTCTTTTTCTGTAGTTCTTTGCCTGGATGATTTATCGCAAGTCACAAGTCACAACTGCAATGTCAGTTCCCCACTACCCTCCTTAAAGTGGCCTCTCTGTTACTCTCTTTGCCATAGCTCTACATTATTTCTTTCACAGGACTTATCACAGTCTAGAAATATTTCATATATGTGTGTGTATGCATGTATGTATGCATGTATGTATGCATGTTCCTGACTGCCTTTCCAACTCAAATGTCAGCTCTGCAAAGTCAGGAGGCTTCATAGTCTGATTCATCACCACTATATCCTTGGAGAATAGCGGAGTAGGTACTGAACCAATGTTTGTTAAATAAAAGAATGAAATACTTCTTGCAGCTGTGAGAAATCTTTAACTCCGAAGAGCATACATGTTATGTACGTTTGATCATGAGAGCACTTTAAAAGTCTTCCATTTTCACACCGTGATCCAGCTTCCTTTGGTGCTGAAAGCACTGCTCACTAGCTGAGTTAGGCACACTCTAAAATCTGGGCTAGTTCTTGCAAGTGAATGACAGACCATTATACACTAACAAAGAAATTTATTAAATGGCATCTCAAGAGACCTCAGAATGGCAACATGCTTGTGGTGTTTAATGGAGAGTCTAAGCCTCGTTGATATGGGGTCCCAGTGACCCTTCTATCCTTGTTATCTCACCCTCAACCTGTCCTTTCTGGGCTTGCTTTGAAAACTAAGCTTCACTTCCCTTGTATTTCTCTTTTCCTTATATAAGCAACCAGCCCATTCCATGCTATCAAGCTTTTAAACTATTTCTTCACTTTAAATAAAATCCTGGAAATTCCTTCTGTAAATCAGAAGGGTTATCTGCCATTTGCTAAGCAACTGATTTAAAAGAATGGAATATATAACTGTGCCAGAACCTTTGACATTCCATTTTATGTTTAAGTTTATATTTTATTGCTTCAAGAAAACTGTTTAAAAGTGAAATCACAAATCCCAACAGCATACTAAAGTGACTAAATTGAGTATAGGTATTTTTACTGTTCAATCTTTCACTGTGGCAGTGCTATTTGTGAAAGCAAAGATAGCCCGCAAGGCTCTTAAAAAATGGTTGTCTAGCGAACAGATACGTAACAGATATTATGATATTTGCACCCAGGTGATTGATTTCTCTACTTCCCACCCCACCCCATTCTCTCATGTCTCTCGAGTGGAATTAATTATTAATTAATTGATTGATATTCTTAATATTTATTACACTTAAACTGGTTAGTACTGGAATAGTTCTATTATGACTGGGGAGAAGGCAATGGTGTTAGTCAGGAGGTGAAGACAAAACTTTAAGATGCTGTATCTGTACATGAAGATTAGAGAAGAAGATATTAGTATTCCACAAATATTTAGTAAGTACCTATTATTCATTAGTTGCAGTGTTTTACTTGCTACAAATCCTCACGGACTTTACATTCTGTTGGAGGGAACCAAACGTTAAACAAAACACAATGGTAAATTAGATGGCATATTATATGACGATAAGCATCATGGAGTGAAACAAAGGAGGGAAGAAGTATAGGACGTTCAGTGGATGGAGGCCTACAATTTTAAACAGGGTGGTCTGAAAAGTTACAGTGAGAAGTTCAGGTTTGAGCAAAGACTTGAGGGAAGGTGCAAGTGATGTAGAATCACAAGTTAATCGTTTATAGAAACATTTAGGAGCGAGCAGATTATTTGCATCAGTTTCTGAACTCTAAATTAATTTCAAGATGAGCATGTATCATCTTCATAAGTATGCGGTTTTGAAAACACTATCAATACTCTAAAATCAGCCTGCTTGATAAAACTTGGGTCCTCTCTGCTGGGCCTTTCCCATCGTGTTCTCTTATCGAGTTGAGGTGACTGTCAGGCTGAGCAGATGGGCTTTAATAAGCTTGAGTCCGATAGTACCATTGGAATCCTCATCATGTAGGCAGTGTTAGATGTGTCACAAGATGAGTTACACAACTGGATGAGGCAGATGGCACCTGTCTCACTATGGTTGGATTAGACAGCATTTTATGCATGCATATGGAAGAGCAGACAGTCAGTGCAGGTGAGTGGGAGGAAACCAACTATCCTGAGAATTTCCACTGGGAATCTTCTCTCATAGAAGAACTCTGGAAGGTTGATCACCTATTTCTTTCTCCAGTCTAATGAGGATCTCCAGAGTTTTACAACTTCAGAAATAAGCTTTGCAAGGTAACTTCTCCAAAAACATTTCTCTAAAGGAGAGTTTTGCTTTCTTTGACTGGTTCAAGTGTGGCTTTACTGTGATTTTCTAAATTTCTATTGAATTCTTCTCTTTCTTCCTCTGTACAGGAAAGGGTAAACCTTCTTGATTATAGAATCGAGATATAACTCCCTTGAATATTGCACAAAAGTGCTGTCTGTCCTTCAATATATGGAACATAATGTCAGTTTAAATTTGGTCGTCTTTAAAGATGGAAGGGAGTTGATATTCTAACGAGGTAATTTTAACACTATGTTATTTATTTCTGAGACATGTATATGATTAATGAATGATTATATATTCCAACTAAGTTATAGGATCCAGAACATCTCATCAAATTCAAATGGCATAACTAGAAGTCAAGTTTTTCTTTTCCATAAAATGTTAGGAAGGATTCATATATTTTATTTCATAATATCTAAATACAAACATTTTTGCTAGAAGGAAACATAACTATTATATAATCACTTATGACCAAAATTGCAGTAAGCTTTTAAAAAGGATGGGGGAGAAATCAACATTTGTTGAACACTTCCTATGTGTTGAGTGCTTCACATATAAGATCATTCATTTAAACTTCCTAAAGGCTCCATGAGGAAGGCATTGTCCTCAACTGAAATTTAGGGGAATTTAAGAAACTTTCTAAGGTTGCTCAATAAGAAAATGGTGGAGCCTGAATTGACTCCAGGTCTGCTTGATTCCAAACCTCTTTCCACCGTGTTATTCCCCCTCTCCATGGATGATGATTTCTGACTTTTGTATTAATACCATTAGTAACTTGTTTATATATATTTTGTTACCTTTTTGGCAAATATATAGTGTTAGGTGCAATTGATTAAAACAATGTAGCCTATGAAACAGTATTAACTTGCTGTATTAGTTATCTTTGCTATGTAAAATTATCCCCAAACTTAATTAACCCAAAACTTACCAGGTAAAGACAATAAATATTTATTTCATAAAGTTTCTGAGAGTCAGGAAACTTGAGAGAGTGACTTAGTTGAGTGATTTTTGTTCAGAATGGCCCATGAGGTTGCATTCAAGCTGTTGACAGGGGCTGCAGTTATTTGAGAACTTGACTGGGGCAGCAGAATCTTCTTCCAAGATGGTTGTTAGCAGGAGGTCTCAGTTCCTTGCCAAATGAGCTTCTTTCTAGGGCTACTCATGACATGGTAGCTGGTTTTCCCTAGACTGTGATACAAGAGAGAAAGATTGGTGATGTTGAGCATTTTTTCATATGTCTATTGGCCATCTATATGTCCTCTTTAGAGAAATGTCTCTTCATGTCCTCTGCCCAGTTTTTAATACGGTTACTTGTTATTTTGGTATTGAGTTGTATGAGTTTTGTATAAATTTTGGATATTAACCCCTTATCAGATGTATCATTGGTAAACATCTTCTCTCTTTTTGTTTTATTGATGGTTTCCTTTGCCGTGAAATTTTTTTTTAGTTTGATGTAGTCCCGTGTTTTATTTTTTCTTTTGCTTCTCTTGCCTGAGGAGATATATCAGTAAAAATGTTACTAAGGGTAATGTCTGTGAATTTACTTCTTATATTTTCTAATAGTTTTATGAGTTTTTTGGTTTCTGGTCTTACATTTAAGCTTTTAATCCATTTTGAATTTTCTCTTGAATATGGCATAAGAAAGTGGTCCAGTTTCATTTTTTTGCATGTATCTGTCCAGTTTTCCCAGCACCATTTATTAAATAGACCGTCTTTACCCCAGTGTAAATTCTTGCTTCCAATGTCATAGATTAAATGACCATATAGGCATGGATTTATTTCTGTGCTCTCTATTCTGTTCCATTGGTCTATGTGTCTGTTTTATGACAATACCGTGCTGTTTTGAGTGTTATATCCTTGTAGTATGATTTGATGTCAGGTAGCATGATACCTCACACTTTGTTCTTATTTCTCAATATTGCCGTGGCTGTTTGGGGTCTTTTATGGTGCTATATAAATTTTAGGATTATTTGTTCTAGTTCTGTGAAAAATATCATCTGAAATTAATATAAAATAATGTTGAATGTAAACTATAATTGAAAAATTTAGAAATGGGGGGAAAAGGTGAAGGGGAAGAAGAGGTTCAAATTTCTAGGTATAAAACATTTGAATAAGTCATGGGGATGTAATATATAGCATAGGGAATATAGTCAGTAATATTGTGATAGCATGATATGATATCATATGGTTGCTAGACTTATCATGGTGATCACTTCTTTAGGTATATAAATGTTGAATAATAATGGTGTACACCTGAAACTAATATAGTATTGTATGTTAGCTATATTTTAATAAAAATATTTAAAAGACACACACACACATATTTATTAAGTTCACAAACTCGCCACCATGTGCTTACATTGGCAGCACTGTACAAACAGCTCAGTAAGGTTTTATCACCTTGATATATCAGTGTCTCACAGCTGTGTTTGTGTCAACATATGGCGGTGTCTTGCTGAGTGGCGTTCATTATTGTTGTTGCGTTTTTTTTGTGTACCATCATGAGAATGTCTGAGCTTGAATTAGAGCAATGAACAAACATTAAATTTCTTGTTAAACTTGGCAAGAGTGGAAGTGAAATCAGGGACACGTTAGTCCAAGTTTATGGGGATAATAACATGAAGAAAATGGCGGTGTACAAAATTGATTTAATGTTTTTCTGGGGGAGAGAACGTGTCACTGATGAAGAGAAGTCAGGGCGGCCAGTAACAAGCAGAACTGACGTAAACATTGTAAAGATTCGTCGAATTGTGCGTCAAAATCCTTGACTGACTGTGAGAAGCATAGCTGACCAAGTAAACATTGATGAGGAACAGTTAGGAAAATCTTAACTGAAAATCTTGGCATGAGAAAGGTGTGTGCAAAAATGGTCCCGAAGGAGCTCTTGCATCACAACAATGCACCAGCTCACACAGCTCTGTGTGTGAGGGAGTTTTTAGCCAGTAAACAAATAACTGTATTGGAACACCCTCCCTACTCACCGGATCTGGCCTCAAGTGACTTCTTTCTTTACCCAAAGGTAAAGGAAATATTGAAAGGAAGACATTTTGATGACATTCAGGACATCAAGGGTAATACAAGGGCAGCTATACTGGCCATTCCAGAAAAAGAGTTCCAAAATTGCTTTAAAGGGCGGACTAGGCACTGGTGTCGGTGCATAGCTTCTGAAGAGGAGTACTTTGAGGTGACTGTAGTGATATTCAGCAGAGTACCAGAGAGCAGTTTCCCGGCTCTCGGCCTCGTGTGGGAAGGTGCTGGCTTGGGTAGTGAATGACCATCAACTGTGATTTGTTGGCCATCAGCTGTAACCAGTTAGCCAATTGGCTACTGATGTAACTGCAGGGCTGCGTTGGTTGGTTGGTTGGTTGACAGGCAGAGAAGTGAATGGTGGACTGCGGATCGTGTGGCTACTACTGTGTGTGTCTTGCCCAGCCTCCAGTGAGATTATAGTGGTAGGATTCCCCTATCTATGGCTCCGTGGGTGTTCCTTTTTGGCCTCATCATATCCTGTGTTCTTATGTGGGGAAGGGGAGCTGAGACCCCGCAGGCTGCCCTGCACGACAAATGGCGCAGCGAGCAGGGTCTCCAGCACGACACCATACAAATTAATTTCTCTCTGAATGATAAATCAAATGTTTCCAAATGTTAACTTATGGTGAATTTGGGTGAAGGTTACATGGGAATTCTTTGTACTGTATTTGCAACTTTTCATCAAGGTTAAAGTTGTTTCAAAATAAAAAGCTTTTAATCTTCTCTCTCCTAAAAGAGAGAGAGAGACCAAGTTGGAAGCTGTGGTGTCTTTTACAATATGATTTTGAAAGTGATGTACCATCACTTCCTCTGTATTCTATTTGTCAATGTGAGAAGGGACTACACAGCTGTGTGAATACCTGTAGGCTATCTGGGAGCCATCTTGGAGGTTAACTATAACACATTCTACAATTTTAATTTAATTTTTTTTGGCTGAGAATCAGGAGAAAATCTTCCATGAATTGACTTTGTTGGCACTAGTTGTGTCCTTCCTTAATGATAATATTTAAAGATTGTACAAATTGATCATTCTCTCATTAGCTTTTTTGTTTTTTTTTTGAATCTTTTATTTTTAATAATTTCTTTTAAACTTTTATTTATTTTAAGTGTGTTTTTCCAGGACCCATCAGCTCCAAGTCAAGTGGTTGTTTCAATCTAGTTGTGGAGGGCGCAGCTCACAGTGGCCCATGTAGGGATCGAACCTGCAACCTTGCTGTCAAGAGCACAGTACTCTAACCAACTGAGCTAACCAGCCGCCCAGTCTCATAGCTTTGTATCAAGCACATGCTGGGAAGAAACTTGATCATTACTTTTCTAGAGTTACTCAGGCCTTCCACCCTTACAATCTTTAAAGAGGGAAGGACAGAGTTCTACATTTTGTATCTTACATTTAACCTTAAACCTGACCTGAAATATTGGCATTTTATGCCTATAAATTGTCTCAATAATAGTTAAAAGAATCCAATAATAACTGACAAAATCCAGGGTCATCTTTCTATTCTAAAATAACTTTCCTATTATTTTTTGACTGTGGTTATTTTTGTTTTATTTCCAATTGTCTCAGAGCTGAAGCTGGGAACAAGAGTCCATATTCTTCCCCAGTGAAAAACACTGTACTATTTAGACTGTATGCATTTTGTTTTACACATAGGTTCTCAGTGAATGAACACTTGAGCTGACTTTTTCTGAATTAGAGCTTCATCTTCCCAGGATATCCAGGACCCGGAAGGCCATCTGTGTCACTGCGGTGGATGCTATAGCGTCTCCCTTCCCACCTGCTCAAGTGTAATTAGCAAACCTCAGCTCTGTCCCTACTCAGGGTGAGCTCCTTCCCCCAAGGTGACTGTTATCTCTCTAAGACTAAAACACTTCATCTATGGGTTCTATTGTCTGCTTCTTAAAATGCTCCCCGGTCTCTCATTCAAAAAAGCTACTAGAAGTCCATATCCTCAAACTTTTAGCTTATTTTTTCTCAGAATTCAACAGAAACTTTTGTTGGTGTAGAAACACTTATTAAAAATGCAGATTTCTGGAACCTCTTCAAATATTTAGAATCAGAATCTCTAGAATTGGGGCCCAGAATATAACTGTTTTTCAATATAAATAACAGATTTATTAAAATATAATTCTTATACCATAAAGTTCACCTTTTTAAAGTACACAGTTCAATAGTTTTCAGTATATTCACAAAGTTGTGCAACCATCACCACCAGTAAGTAATTTCAGAATAGTTTTCATTCTCAAAAGAAAACTCTGAACCCATTAGCAGTCACGCCCCATACCTACTTCCTCCCCGTTCCTGGAAACCACGAATCCACTTTCTGTTTTTATGGATTTGCCTATTCTGGATATTTTGTATAAATGAAATAGCACAATATGTGACCTTTTGTGACTGCATTCTTTCACTTAGCATAATGCTTTCAAGATTCGTCCATGTAGTAGCATAAATCAGTACTTCATTCCTATTTATTGCTCAATAATAAGCCATTATATATATGGCATAGTCTATTTATCCATTCATCAGCTGATGGACATTTGGTTTGCTTCCACTTTGGGATATTGTGAATAATGCTGCTGTGGACATTCATGTACAAGTTTTGTGTGAACATATGTTTTCTATTCTCTTGGGTATTGTTATGGGCTTATTTGTGTCCTACCTGTCATCCAAAGTCATATATTGAAGCCTTAACACCCCAATACTTCAGAATGTACTGTTTGTAAATCAGTACTTTAAAGAGATGACCAAGTTAAAATGAGATCATTGGGGTGGGCCCCAATCCAATCTGACTAGTGTCTTATCAGAAGAGATTAGAACACACAGAGACACACGAGGGACAACCATATAAAGAGGCAGCAAGACTATGGCCATTTGCAAGCCAAGGAGAACTATTTCAGGAGAAACTAGCCCTGCTGGCGTCTTGATCTTGGACTTCTAGATTTTAGAACTGTGAGAGAAGTTGTTTCCATTCTTAAGCCGTCCAATCTGTGGCAACCTTTGCAGACTAATACAGGTATATAGCTAGGAATAGGCTTGCTTGGTAACATGGTAACACTATGTTTAACATTTTGAGGAACTGCCACACTGTTTTCCAAAGTGCATGCACCGTTTTACAACCCAATTTCTCTACATTCTTGTCTGAACTTACTATTCATTCATTTATTTATTTACTTGTATGTATTTCCTTCCTTCCTTCCTTCCTTCCTTCCTTCCTTCCTTCCTTCCTTCCTTCCTTCCTTTCTTCCTTTATTTTTAGTTATCCCTGTGGGTATGAAGTGGTATCTCATCGTGGCTTAGGTTTGTATTTCCCTAATGACTCAGGCATGATGTTGAGCATTTTTTCATGTACACATGTATTTTAAAAACAGGATTTGTAAGTAATTTTTATTCATACTAAAGTTTGAGAAAAGTTGTAGCTGTATTTTAATTCAAAGTTGTTGTTTAGCTTAAACCCTTTGTCTAGGACTTTAATTATCCATTTTTTTATTACCTTTTTATTATTATTATTTTTAATTTTATTTCCGGTGCACAAAACAATGTAATAGTTAGACATTTATCATTTATATCCCTCACACTGTGTCAACCCCCTCCCCCCATCCACTATCCCTCTGACATCACACACAGCCATTACATTTAAACTGTCTCTATTCCTAATGCTGTACTCCGCTTCTTGTAAGTATATACATACATATATATAAAGTTGTATCTGACAGTCATTATTGTTCACCTTCAGCTTCAGGTGTACAGTGCAGTGATCAGGCATCTACATCATCCCTGAGATGGTCTCCCTAATGAGACAAGTGTCCATCGGATACCCTACAAAATCTTTACAACATTATTGATTACATTCCCCAAATTAACTTTCGTAACTCCGTGGCAATCTTGTGGTTACTGACTGCTTTCTAATCTCCTCACCTTCCCCCTTATCTCCACCCCCCTCCCATCTAGCAACCCTCAGTTTTTCCTCTATGTCTCCAAAACTGTTTCTGATTAATTCATTCACTTATTCTTTTCTTTGGATTCCACATATAAGTGAGATCATATGGCATTTGTCTTTGTCTGACTTATTTCACTTAACATAATGTTCTCTAGATCCATCCATATTGTTGCAAATGGTAAGATTTCTTTCTTCTTTATGGCTGCGTAATACTCCATTGTATAAATGTACCAGTTTCTTAATCCAGTCGTCTACCGATGGGCATTTCGGTTGTTTCCATGTGTTGGCTATTGTGTATAGTGCTGCAATAAACATAGGAGTGCATACATTTTTTTGAATTGGAGTTTTGGATTTCTCCGGATAGATATCTAGGAATAGAATTGCTGGATCATAAAATAGTTCCATTTTCAGATTTTTGAGATACCTCCATACTGTTTTCCATAGGGGCTGCACCAATCTGCAATCCCACCAACAGTGCACAAGGGTTCCCTTTTCTCCACATCCTCGCCAGCACTTGTTGTTTGTTGATTTATTGATGATAGCCATTTTGACTGGGGTGAGGTGGTATCTCATTGTGGTTTTTATTTGCATTTCTCTGATGGTTAGTGAGGTTGAACATTTTTTCGTATGTCTGTTTGCCATCTGTATGTCCTTTTTAGAAAAATGTCTCTTCATGTCCTCTGCCCATTTTTCAATTGGGTTGTTTGTTTTTTGGAGTTGAGTTGAGTGAGTTTTTTTATAAATTTGTGATCTTAACCCCTTATCGGGTATATCATTGGCAAATATCTTTCCCATTCAGTAGGATCCCTTTTTGTTTTATTGATGGTTTCCTTTGTTGTGAAAAATCTTTTTAGTTTGATGTAATCCTACATGTTTATTTTTTCTCTTACTTCCCTTGCTTGAGGGGATATATCAGTAAAAATCTTACTCTGGGTAATGTCTGTAAAGTTTCTTCCTGTATTTTCTTCTAGGAATTTTATGATTTCAGGTCTTACATTTAAGTCTTTAAGCCATTTTGAATTTATTTTTGTATATGGTGTAAGGAGGTGGTCCAGCTTCATTTTCTTGCAAGTGTCTGTCCAGGTTTCCCAACACCATTTATTGAATAGACTGTCTTTACCCCTCCATAAATTCTTGCTTCCATTATCATAGATTAAATGACCATATAGGCATGGATTTATTTCTGGGCTGTCTATTCTGTTCCATTGATCTATGTGTCTGTTTTTATGCAAGTACCATGCTGTTTTGACTACTATAGCCTTGTAGTATAATTTGATGTCAGGTATCGTTATACCTCCCACTTTGTTCTTAATTCTCAAGATTGCTGAAGCTATCCGGGGTCTTTTATGGTTCCATATAAATTTTGGGATTATATATTCTATTTCTGTGAAAAACCTTGTTGGTAGTTTGATAGGAATTACATTGAATATGTATATTGCCTTAGGCAGTATGGACATTTTAACTATATTAATTCTTCCTATCCATGAACATGGTATGTGTTTCCATCTATTTGTATCTTCTTTCATTTCTTTCTTCAGTGTCTTATAATTTTCTGAGTACAGATCTTTTACTTCTTTGGTTAAATTTATTCCCTGGTATTTTATAGTCTTTGAAGCAATTGTAAATGGGATTTTTTTTTAAATTTCTCCTTCTGATGTTTTATTATTGGTATATACAAATGCAACTGATTTCTGAATATTAATTTTGTATCTTGCTACTTTACTAAATTCATTTATCAGCTCTAATAGTTTCTTGGTGGAGTCTTTAGGGTTCTCTATATATAGTATCATGTCATCTGCATATAATGACAATTTTACTTCCTCCTTACCAATGTGGATGCCTTTTATTTCTTTTTCTTGTCTGATTGCTGTGGCTAGAATTTCCAGCACTATGTTGAATAGAAATGGAGAAAGTGGGCAACCTTGCCTTGTTCCTGATCTTAAGGGGAATTGGTTTTAGCTTTTCCCCATTGAGTATGATGTTAGCTGTGGGTTTATCATATATGGCCTTTATTATGTTGAGATATGATCCCTCTATTCCCACTTTCTTAAGGGTTTTTATCATAAATGGCTGCTGGAGTTTGTCAAATGTTTTTTCTGCATCTATTGATATAATCATATGATTTTTATTTTTCATTTTGTTAATGTTGTGTACCACATTAATTGATTTGCAGATGTTGAACCACCCTTGCATACCAGGAATGAATCCTACTTGATCATGGTGTATGATCTTTTTAATGTATTGCTGAATTCTGCTTGCTAATATTTTGTTGAGGATTTTTGCATAGTGTCATTGTCTGATTTTGGGATCAGGGTGATTGTGGCCTTGTAAAAAGTGTTTGGGAGCCTTCCCTCTTTCCGGATCTTTTGGAAGAGCTTGAGGATAATAGGTGATAATTCTTTTTTGAATGTTTTGTAAAATTCACCTGTAAAGCCATCTGGTCCATGGCTTTGTTTGTTGGGAGATTGTTGATTACTGATTCAATTTCCTTGGTGGTAATCAGTCTATTCAGGTTTTCTGTTTCTTCTTGAGTTAGCCTTAGAAGGTTGTATGCTTCTAGAAAATTGTCCATTTCTTCCAGATTGTCAAATTTGTTGGCATATAGTTGCTCATAGTAATTTCTTAAAATTTTTTGTATCTTGTGGTATCTGTTGTCACTTCTCCTCTTTCATTTCTGATTTTATTAATGTGGATCCTCTCTCTCTCTCTCTTTTGATGAATCTGGCTAAAGGTTTGTTGATTTTTTTTATCTTCTCTAAAAACCAACTCTTGGATTCATTGATCTTTTGTATTGTTTTTCTGGTTTCTATTTCATTTATTTCTTCTCTGATCTTTATTGTCTCCTTCCTTGTACTCCCTTTGGGCTTATTTTGCTTTCTTTTTCCAGATCCCTTAAGTATGAAGATAAACTGTTAGTGATTTTCTTGTTTCTTTAGGTAGGCCTGCAGTGCTATGAATTTCCCTCTTAGGACTGCTTTTGCTGCATCCCATAGATTTTGGGTCTTCATGTTTTCATTTTCGTTTGTCTTGAGATATCTTTTGATTTCTTCCTTGATCTCATGGTTGACCCATTCATTATTTAGTAACATGTTATTCAGCCTCCATGAATTGGTGTGTCTTCCAGTTTTTTCCTGTAGTTCATTTCTAATTTCATAGCACTGTGGTCAGAGAAGACAATTGGTATGATTTCAATTTTCTTAAATTTATCAAGACTTGTTTTGTGGCCTAACATGTGGTCTATCTTGGAAAATGTTCCATGTGTGCTTGAGAAGAATGTGTATTCTGCAGCTTTGGGGTGAAATGCTCTGAAAATATCGATTAAATCCAAGTGGTCCAATGTGTCATTTAAGGCCATTGTTTCCATATTGATTTTCTGTCTGGAAGACCTGTCCCTTGTTGTCAGAGGTGTGTTGAAGTCCCCTACTATGATAGTGTTACTGTTGATCTCTGTCTTTATGTCAGTCAATATCTGTTTTATATATTTAGGTGCTCCTATGTTGGGTGCATAGATGTTTACTAGGGTTATGTCCTCTTGTCGGATCGATCCCTTTATTATTATATAGTGCCCATCTTTGTCTTTTAATATATTCTTCATTTTAAAGTCTATTTTGTCAGATATAAGTATTGCAACTCCAAGATTTGTCTCATTTCCATTTGCATGAAATATCTTCCCCCAACCCTTCACTTTCAGCCTGTATGTGTCTTTTGATCTGAGGTGAGTCTCTTGTATACAGCATATACAAGGGTCTTGCTTCCACTCAGCGACCCTATGTCTTTTGATTGGATCATTTGATCCGTTTACATTTAAAGTGATTATTGATAGGTACATAGTTATTGACATTTTTAAAATTTGTTGTTAGATTGTTTTCATCTTTCTTCTGTTTACAGAAGCCCTTTTAATATTTCCTGCAATGCTGGCTTGGTGGTAATAAATTCCTTTAGCTTATTCTTTTCTGGGAAGCTCTTTATCTCTCCTTCAATTTTAAATGATAACCTTGCTGGATAAAGCAATCTAGGTTGTAGGCCTTTGTTTTCCATCACTTTGAGTATCTCCTGCCACTCCCTCCTGGCCTTCAATGTTTCTGTAGAAAAGTCATTTGATAGTCTTATGGGAGTTCCCTTGTATGTAACCCTCTGTCTTTCTCTTGCTGCTTTTAGGATTCTCTCTTTGTCTTTAACCTTTGCCATTTTAACTATAATGTGTCTTGGTGTGGACCTGTTTGGGTTTATCCTGGTTGGAACTCTCTGCACTTCCTGGGCTTGTATGTTGGTTTCCTTCATCAGGTTAGGGAAGTTTTCAGACATTATTACTTCAAATATGTTCTCGATCCCTTGCTTCCTCTCTTCACCTTCTGGTATTCCTATGATGCGCATGTTGTTGCGCTTGATGTTATCCCAGAGGTCACTTAAACCATCTTCATTGTTTTTTATTCTTTTTTCTTTCTGTTGTTCCGTTTGGGTGATCTCTGCTAACTTGTCTTCTAAGTTGCTGATTTGATCCTCTGCTTCATGTAACCTGCTGGTAATTCCTTCAACTGTGTTCTTTATTTATGTCGTCACTAAGCTCCTTAAACATTCTTATCATCAGTGTTCTGAACTCTGTCTCTGATAGGTTGGTTACCTCTATTTCATTTGGTTCCAATTCAGGAGGTTTCTTCTGTTCTTTTATTTGGGACATGTTTCTTTGTTTCCCCATTCTGGCTGACTCTCTGTGTTTGCTTCGATGTATTAGGTAGATCCCCTAGGGTTCTTAGTTTTTGCTGGGTTATCTTATGTAGTATGTGTCCTTTATATTTGACTTGCACCACTTCCTTCTTCTCCTCTGTGTGTGCTCCAAAGGTGACTCTTGTGTTGGATATATTGTCCTGTTAAAGTTGATCTTTAATTGCTTTTAGCTTGTGACTAGGTAGGATTGACTACTAGGCTGACTAATTGTGAGACTTGGCTCTCCCCACAGCAGGATATTCTGCTGTGTGAGGGTTGACCGCTTAAATGAGGTTTGGCCTCTATGGGCTCTTGTGCCTGTAGAGAATTCCCTCTGGGTGTGCCACTTGTAGGTCAAACCCGGTAGTACTCTGGTTTGGTCTGGAGTTGGCCTCTGGGTATGTTGAATCTTGTGCCTCTTAAGCTGAGCCTTGGTGTAGGGCAATTTCAGAACAAAGCAAATCACCAAGCACAACAGTAAAAACAACAACAAGAAAAAACCAAATACATTCTCATGTAAAAACAACCGATAACCCACACTCAACACCGGCAAAGATATCAAAGCTATAAAAACAAAACAAAACACAAAAAGCAGCGCCAGTCTTGGCTTAAGCCCACCAAGCAATCTCCAGGTTGTCCTCTGCTGTACCAAAGAGGCCTCTGCATATTGTGCAGGCAGAGGTGGTCACCTGGTGCCCAGAGTGACCTTGGGACTGCAGGTTTAGATGAGTGGGGCTAAGTGGTCTGGATGGTAGTTTCTACAAGTCAGTGCAGTTTCTGCTCTTGCCTGCACATAGGCACACTGAGAATAGCACCACCAGCCCTGTGCCCAGTTCTCCTGATTCTTAGGGCACTTCTTCTTCTGTGTGTGTGTGTGTGTGTGTGTGTGTGTGTATGTGTGTGTGTGTGTGTGTGTGTGGCGGGCGGGAGATTTCTGAGCTGCTGAAAGCACAGATCTGTGTCTACTGCTGATCCCTGGGTGTGTCTCCGCAGTTGTAATTGCCCCTAGGCAGGCCAGAAAATGTGGTGGCTGGGGGTGGGGGAGTCTCTTCTCTCCCAGCCCAGCAATATCACACTCTTCCCAGCCTTTTCCATGGGTCAGAGCTGCATGCCTGTCTGCCCGGATCCTGAGCACTAAGGCTCCTCTGTAATCTGACACTACTCCTCAGTTCAGGGGCCAGCTTAAGTCTCTGGAAGGGTGGGGGTAAGATTGGGAGAGTGGGTGGAGGGGCCCAGGTATGGAGTTTATGTCCTTTGTCCGACCTAAGGCCCAGCTGGAGGTGTCAGCTGAGGTTACTACCTCAAATGCTGGATATGCTGCCCTCTCGGCGGGAGAGATCAGCTGTGGGATGCAGGGAAAGAGCCCACCTCCTGGCTTTTGTGGTCTCTGTTCTGTCCTGGGATCCCCCGCATCTCTGCAGCCGTGGATGTGGGCCGCGTCTCCACTCTGCTCCCTTCCCTCTTCCCCTGCTCGCCCAATTTGCCCACCTTCAAGTAATCCTTAAAAGAGTCTCTTAACTGTCCTGTGTGATGAGCAGAGAGTCCTTTGATGGGTTAGAGATGTTCTGTTTGTGGTAAGATCCGGAGAAGAACTCAAGAAGTCCGCCTTGCTGCCACCATTCCTATGATGTCTCAAGTCAATTATCCATATTAAACTGGCCTTGAAATACTGAGAGGAGAAATCAAGTTCTGGTTTTTCTCTATGAGCTTTCCGGTTAGTAGGCTGCCATTGTTAATAGCAGCAATGCTAAATAAACCCTCAAAGGTGCAATGTGATTAGTTGTTAGAAATTTTGAGGTATGGTTTTTAAAGAGGCAACAGATTTTGACAATTTCTACACATTTATATGTTGTTTTTATTTCTCATTTCTGCTATTTGGAATGAGGGCAGGTAATACAAGGAGGATGTTAAATGTTTGCATTTCAGAACTCAGCTCAACAAAACTGATGAATTTCCATAAAAGCATGGAAGGGAATTAGTTTGGCAACTTTCAGCAAAATGTGATCTCTTTATTTGATACATTTTAGTGATTACTTCTAGTTTTTCTGTAAGGTTGTCAAATGTGTTGTCTTAAAATAATTTAGTTTTTACTTCAATTTGCTGCAACGAAAATAAAATAGAATATAAAAATTTGATGCATGTTGGAATGGTTAGATTTCCATTTTCCATCGGCCTTTTCCTTTTGTGGGGAGTGCTCCATTCTCCCTCTAAAGAAGATGCAAGGTCAAGTTCTGCCTTTTCCCATCCTCTGGCATCTGGGATAAACTAAGTTCCAAAAATGTATGGTACCCCACCTACCCAGGCGCTAGCCCAAGATTTTTGGACATGTTAGGTTTGAGGAGCTAGTGGACACCCAAGGTGGGGATACCTAATAGGCATTTGGACGCATGGACAGCACATATATTTTATAAAGTTTGACAATGAAAACAATCTATTGACTCAATATTTCTAATTCAGTAGCAAAATATTTGTAAGCATTATGTCAAAAATATGAAATAATATAGAAGTAACCTTATTAATAATTTATTCATAATGTCCTGGTAATGTCTAAGGAAAGTGATAGCATCAATCCAAATTACAGAATTGTCATGATGGTTTGGTTATATGGAAAGGCTTTGTTAGCATTTCATTGGTCACCATTAGATTTACATTTATTAGATTTATACTTAACAGTGATTAAGTGTCATGTTGTGCTGGCAGCAGAATAGAATAAGGGCTCAGAAATTGTTTCTCCCTAGTGATCTTATAATCTTGCCTTATGCATGTGAATTTTCTTTTTTTATTTCTTTAGTATGGACTGCAGAACAGTTTGCATTATTATTGCTAATAAATTCTGCCTATATGAGATTAGTTTTATAGATGGGGGATCAATAATACTTCAGCATATTTGCAGCTGTGTGCTGCCCAGTATTGCTCATTAATGGCTTTAAAAAGAACCAGTGCATTTTGCTAGAAGCAAAGATAATGAGCCATTGATTATCCCTGCACAGCACAATTTACGGCCTATTTTATTTTTAATGCAACATTAAATTAATTTGTAAAAGATCAGAAGCATTGCTTTATTTCCAAGCTGTGATTAAACAGTTATTGAACTTTTCATAGAGAACATTAATCAATTCTCATCTTTTCTGATCTCCCAGGGTGCTTTGGGAACAAAGATGAATAGCTTGTGGTCACCTGTACTTCTAGGGAGGCAGCAAACCCAGAAGAAAAAACATCCTTTATGGGCTCAGCTCTATGAGATGGGATGTGTTAGAAAGGGTCCTAGTCCACAATAATTTTTTCTCAAGGTCAGATTGTGGATATATTCTAGATCAATGAGTGGGGATAGAAATTTTACTAGAGTTTAATATGAAAACACTTTGCAGAGTACAAAAGTTACATGGAATGTAAGGTATACATGATTTATGTTTTTGCTTTGGGTGGGTGGGTAATTTAACTATGTTCAACCAACCCTACACTCTTGAATAAACCTTTTTGAATAAGCCTGTAAGATCACTTTTAAAACATTCACAAATTCATAAGATGATCCCCTTCTTTATCTCTGCTTGGCAATCTTCTATTATTGACCAAGGCTGGCTAAACTATTCATGAATTGTACATAAGGGCTAAGATCACTGTGGCAAAGTGCCCGGGCTACTAGGATAATCTTAAGATTCACTGATTTCAGAGGAAAAGGACTGATTTATGTTCTCGATAAAGTAATCCATAGTAGAGTACTTGGGAGAAATCATAGGACAATGAGATGAACAGAGTGGAAAAAGATGCGATATAGATTCAGATGCCTTGATCTTTGATTAGATGGTGGTAGAACCCTGACAGGGAAGATGAGAGCATTCTGTCTGGAAACTAGCAGGATGTAGAGTTTCCTTAATTACAGCAAGAATGGCAGATCTGGAGTTACAAAGAACTGCAAGCAGACTTCCCCACTAAGCAAAGGTCAAGTTCTGGAATGGTTAGGGAAGAACAGTATCTTGTAGGAGTTAGAAGGTCCAAACAGAAATTTGCCCCCGAAGGATCGAGTGAATTAGGCAAACAGTTGCCTTAAGGGCTCAGAAAGAGGCAACAGGGGGTACAAACAGTTGGCCAAATTGATAATCCAGGGATAAATCACTCTTCAAAGTCCAGCAGGACATTTAGGGAGAAATGATGAGCTTAGGATTGCAATCCATAACCCCCAGAACTAAGTAGCAGTTTCAAGTTAGAACGGATTTGGTGGTGACATACACCCAACATCAGGTATTTTACTACACATGCTTCTGAAGGGCTGAATTAGATAACAGGAACACAGAGAACTTTAGGGACCGAGAGGGAGCTGTGGACAGAAAAAAAACACCTTCAAATGGAACTTGCAGGGAACACTGATGAGAGTTCACCAGGGCTGGCCCTGTGAGAAGGTGGAGTGGCAGTCACCTAGAGATGTGGTTTAATTGTTGATGGAAGGCTCATCTTCTCCAAAATGGCTTCTTGATTGGCCTGCTGTCTCACTTGGTATTTTCAAACCTCTATCTATCTATCTATCTATCTATCTATCTATCTATCTATCTATCTATCTATCTATCTATCTATCTATCTATCTACCTACCTACCTACCTATCTTCCCAAAGGTGTTATTTACTGCTTAGATGATTACCTGTAAAATACAGATATTTTGCTTGGATAAAAGATCTTAATAGTTTGGCATTGGCATGTTTTAGTTTATTAGAGACGCAGGAACAGGGAGAACAAGACACAGACCAGATCTGCTTTGCATAGAGCAGGAGGAAGAGAAAGACAAGGGTCAGGAACTTAGATTGATTATCTGCAGCGTGCAGACATGGGGTAAGGGCAGTGATGGTGTTGGATAGCTGGGGGATTGTGAAGGCTGCTGTGCTTTGGGGGAGTGGGAAAAATTCAAACAAGGGGAATCAGGTATTTAGTAAAGGCAAAATGCAGCTACCTCAACAGGTTGCCCCAAACCTGTTTTGTACAATAATCATTTGCCAGGTTAAGTAAGTTTCATTTATGAAGGAAAGAAAAGTCAGGACTTGTTTGTGTGTGTGTGTGTGTGTGTGTGTGTGTGTGTGTGTGTGTGTGTGGTGGTATGGTACATAGCAAATACATAAATGATGAAATTAGACTGAAATCTAGAAATGAGAGGGCACGAACACTGACATCGTGTTTCCCTGAAAATAAGACCTAGCTGGACAATCAGCTCTAATGCGTCTTTTGAAGCAAAAATTAATATAAGACCCGGTATTTATATTATATTATGTTATGTTATATTATATTATATATATTACATTACATTACATTATATTATATTATATATTATATATATTATATATATTATATATTATATTATATATTATATTATATTATATTATATTATATCATATTATATTATATTATACCTGGTGTTATAGTACAGTAAATTAAGATGGGGTCTTATATTAATTTTTGCTCCAAAAGACGCATTAGAGCTGCTTGTCTGGCTAGGTCTTATTTTCGGGGAAATAGTATGCGTTAAAGGGGAGAATAAGGACTGTTAGAGAGATGTTGTGAGTCATACATCTACAGCGTCCCTCAAAAAGGAGAGGCATAATTAGACATAAAAAGGGAGTTGAGAGGCACTTAAAGGGATTCATATATGAAAAGAATATAATGAGGGGTTCATTAAAGTGTTGTGATGAATGACCTAAGGAGAAACTGATAAAAGATTGAGGTGGTCTTTTGTAACTACGGATTGAGGATACAGGGTTATAAATTTAATAAAACACTTTTAGCAGCAAAAGGCTTGTATGAAAACATTGAACTTGTTCAACATTAAACCCGTATCATTGCTATCATCCTTTCTGCGCCAAGAAGAAGTGTACATGGAAGTAACTGATTATGGAAGACTATATACTTGTGTATATAAACAGATCAGGTTGTAATTGGCAACTTTAGAAAGTGATTCATTTCAGCATTAATCGTGCATTCTTAGAAGACTCATCTCTTGAAACTGGCAGGACCATTGGGGAAACCTGATCTGAGCTCTTCCCAAGGCAGGGAGCCCATCTCAAGCAAATTAATTACATATTGTCTTAGTGTTATTTTATAACACCTCATTGTATACAGTAGGGAAGTACTGTTTTTAATTTATGGATGGCTACCTAAAATAAGAAGTTGTTCAAAGTCATTTACCACACTATGCCCTGACTTCTAGCCCAGGTCTCTTCCTGCCTGGCTCTCTAATCTTTCACCTTACACTGGTATTGCCAGATGCCTCCTCTCTGAGATATTCAACCAAGTGTAAGATTATTGAGACAACTGGAAGGTGATGTAGCTTTGGACTCAGACAGGTCTGGGTTCAAACATTTGCTGCAAATAATTAAATGTGGGTCTGTTCAATTGTTTTTAAAATCGAGTCAATGTCTACTTCATTGTATTTTCTTACAAGGACTAAGTGAGATAATGAATAAGTTGCCTGGGATAGTACCTGACACATAGTAGGTGCTCAGTAAGTGTTATAGGCCTGCTCCACATATGTCTCAGTTGCCCACTTTGCCTGTGAATATACAGCAGAACAAAGGCTAATTTACGCAGCTGTATCTCCTTTCTAAAGATATAGTTCATTTCTTTTTAATATGTGCCATTCATCTAAGCATTTTTGGAGGCTGCAGAGGATTCATAAAATTCTTAATTTTGATATATTTTTAACTATCATTTTGAATCAGAGATTATTATTTGAACTACTACAGAGATTTGCATAGGAATTTGATTTATTTGTCTTGTACCTTAACTGAAATAAACTTGGTATTAGACTTCTGCTTAAGTTAGCTGAATTAATTCTGCTTTAATTCTAGTTCATCTCTGCAGTGGAAAATGACAGGCATTATTGAGTTCTGTTACACATTTAATAAGGAATGTACACTTCTTATCCTTGCGGGAGCAATTTAATACACTGCAGAACCTGTCAAAATTCAATTTAAGGTTGAATGACTAATGCATAAAAGTCAATTTCATATCCTATCAGAGATAAAGCCAGTTATTTCTTTTTATCAAGTAGATGGGGATGCTATTTGGATCTCTGGTTGCAAAGGCTTGAAACTTCAGGTTTTGCAAAGTTAGAAGAGATATGAGTTGATGAGTGAGTGGAAAACTCAGGTGTTTCAGAAGTGGAGTGAGGAAAGAAGTGAATCAACACAGACAGAGTTTGACTTGGTCATTTTGTCCTTTGTGCAGGTACAATTTCTATAGCTTTTGAATGAAGGAACAAAGTCAGGGCAAAGCCAAGAGTGGGAGGAAGAAGGGAAGTTTTCAAAGGCCCTTATCCTTCCATGGATGCAGTTCTAATCCCAATTTATATGTGTGCATGTATGTATGTGTATGGTGCATGTATGTAGGTGTATGAACATAGAAGTATGTAAATGCACAAGCATGGGTGAAGGTACTGGCAATGCAGGTGACATCCATCAACAACTGTTTACTGAGCACCTTTCAGACATTGTTCTAGATGTTGAGGGTACAGGAATGAAGGAAACATATGAAACTCCCTCTCCTATGGGAGCTTATATTTTAGTGAAGGAAGAGACAGTAAAAAAAAAAAAAAGACCACATTATATTACATGTCACATATGTTATAATGAAAAATAAAACAGAAGCAGAGGAAAAGGAATATTGTGGGATGTAAAATTTCATTAAATAGAATGAGCAGGAAAAGCTGATGTGACCCAACTGAAGTGAGTTATTTTTGGGAAGAGCAGTTTAACCAGAGGGAACAGCAATTACAGAGGCCCAGAGGCTGGGCATGCTGGGAGAACACCAAGGTCAGTGTGGTTAGAGCAGAGTGAGTGACGAGGAGTAGTAGGAGATGAGATCAGAGAAATAAGAGAGGTCTAGATCTTGTAAGACCTTGGAGGTGATTGTAAGGACCTTGTCTTATTCTCTGAGTGAGATGTGAGCTATTGGGGGGTTTGGGGCAGGAGCAGTATGATCTAACTTTGTTTCATCACTGACTGCTGCGTTGAGAATGGATTCTAGAGGAGCAAGGGGAACGCAGGGAGACCAATTTGGAGGCTGTGATAGGACAGTAGAGTGGCATGTGTTGATAATGACATTGTTGAGGTGTGGCCATGGGAGTAAGTGGCAGAAGTAGGTGGAGGACAAGATAAGTGAGGTAGAGGAGGCCAAGTTATTGGAGAGATCTTCTATGTGTCCAAAGCTAAAAGCTGCCTATTTAGGAATGGCTGTGTAAGACCTGAGGCTATGCTCCTGCTAAAATCTGCTGCCTACTGTCATTGTGGCTTTAGGAACCATCGAGAACACTGAAAAGGACTCGAGCAAACTGAGTTGGCATTTTCTTTGTTGACTTGTGTCTGTAGTCATTCTCATTAGCTATGTAGCCAGATAATACCTAAACCAAAAATTCATACAATGTCTGTACATTTATTCAATACTGTCCTCTCCCATCACTATTCTCCATCTCCTGTCTTAAACATTCCACTCATTCAATACATTTCTAATTCTCTTGGCATTGTGTTCTTATTTTATTTCTTCTGGTGGGAAATTCTTTGTTTTAGTAGAGAAAGTGAGCACTTAATGTGCCTTAAGTAGGCATATTTTTTTATGTCATTTATCTAGACAATCATGTGTCTTTTAACATTTTTTTATTACACAAAATGATCTTTTATAATAAGTATAAGCCAGCATTTCTTTCCTCAGTCGGTACATCAAAGTATTTCATTCATTTTGCCTGTATGGACAGCACTGTATAGACTCTCCGGGAAGAGGTACAAAGGAAATAGAAGATGTGAAACTTACAGAATATTCTGGCACACGCAGAGAAGTCAACAGAACAATAATTTTCCAAGCAGCCTTCCAGAAGTCATCTAGCCAAGTTCATAGTAGAGGTGTGAACAGAATCATCCAGGCTTAATCGTGGAGGGCTTAGGAAGCGGGGCATTGATTGAGCCAGGTTTTGTAACAGGCGAGATTCCAAAACCGTTTTGGAGATTAGAAGGGAGAGGAAGTTCCAGAGGGAGGGACTGAGAGGAAGCCGATGTAGGAGACGGCAAAGTCAGCATGTTTAGAATGGAAGGGGAAAAGCAGAGAAGGTTTAGAAATTAAACTGGCGAGTCTTCACTGCAGCGTTATTTGAGGATTGGGTATGCAGAGCAAAGAACTCTGGGTCAGTAGCATGATAATAGTGAAAAATGGTGTTGAAGCATTCTGGGTGTGGACTAAGCACATGTGATCTAGCAGTGTTTGAACAGGAAAGGTGTGAAATGCAGTGTGACACGGAGGATGGAAATTAGAAGCCCAGGTCTGCAACTGGGTGTGGCAGGGCAGAGTGTAGTGGGGTGAATGAGGACAGGGAGGTTTGGAGCCTGGGGTGAGTGTAGAAAACCGGGATTAGGAGAAGACAAGGTTCAAAGGCAGACTAAGACCAAAAGCCTTGCCCTCACCACTGACTCCTTTCTTTCTGTTATACCTTATATCCAATCATTTACAAGTCACATGGAAGCTATGCTCACAGGTTATTTAGAAGCTAACTATTTCTCTTCACCTCTAACTGCTGGTCTAAGCCATCCTCTGTTGTCTGTTTTATATCAATAATCTATTTGCTTCATGGTTTCTCCCCTGCCTGTCCTATGTAACACTCAAAGCCCAGCACAGGTTTTCTCAACCTGGGCATTATTGACATTTTGGGATAGAAAATTCTTTGTTGTGGGGGTTACAGGATGCTTAGCAGCATCTCTGGTCTTCACTCATTAGATGCCAGTAGCACACTATCCTATCCCAAGTTGTGTAATCAAAAAAGTCCCTAGCCATTGCCAAATGTCCCCTGACTAATGGCAGTGGGAGAATAACCCTAAGTTGAGAACCACTGAGCTAGAATGATCCTTTAAAAATATAAGTCATGTCATGTTGCTTCATGGCTCAAACCTTTCAATACCTTTTCATACTACCTAGAGAAAAAGCCCAAGTTTCTATACCTAGTGTGGGCTCCCCTTTTCCAGCCAGGTGTTTTTCCCCCTCTCATCTTACTGCTTACTCACTTCCTTGCTGTCCCCCAAATGTTCCAGGTACACTCTCATGGAAGGGCTTGTCCCCTTGCTATTTGCTTTGTCTGGGACATTCTTCGTCTCACGTATCTGCAGGCTTGCTCCATAACCACCTTCGCTTGAAGATCACCTTCTCAGGAAGGACTTTCCAGACCATCTATTTAATATTCTACCTCTTCCTCTGCTTTATTTTCTCCAAATACTTACCACCATCAAAGATGGTCTAAATAAACTATTTTTAAATTTCTTATTTTATCTATCATTCCACTAGAATGTAAGTTCCATGAGGCAGGGTTTTCCTTGGTTTTAGTCATTTCTCGTACCTGGAACACTGTATGAACATAGCGTGTGTGCTCAGAAAACACCTGCTGGATGGATGGATGGATGGATGGATGGATGGATGGATGGATGGATGGACGGATGGATGGATGGCAATAGCAGACTAACAAGGGGAAGCAAGTTAAGCCATAGACCTAGTCTACAGTGGAACCCCGATGAACTCTCAGATTCTTGGGCCTTCTTTTACAGTCCCCTGCTATTGCCTTACTCTGTAGAGCACATTTTTTCTATTGTAAGTATCAAGAAGTTCCAGCCAGCAAACACCCATGCTGGGGCACTTGCCAAGCACAACAATTGCTGTTAGAAACAAAAGAGCCTCTAATGAAGATATCAGCCAATTTTTTGAAACAAACCATTAGTTTGGTGGCAGAAGCCGCATATGTGATGAATCTACTAATTTATAGATCATTATTGGACATTAGTTAATTGCCAGACAATTCCACATCTCAGGAAACACTGGGGAAGCCTCTATTACTAAGGAGAGATTAGATATGTCAGCACTTAATAATTACAGGGCTTATATTCTAGAATAAATGAACGAGTGGGTCCAACATCTTCCTGGTGTTCTGTTGCTACTTCCAGAATTATTTCTGAGCTTTCTTTTTTAAATAAAAGTATACATCCATGCTGAATGTTTAAAAGGAACAGAGAGATAAAAAATTAGAATTTGTTCCTCTACCCAAAGTCACCTTCTGGATGCATTTTTAGACATTATCCACAAATACATATACATATACATATATATATATACACATATATATATATATGTATGTATATATATTTAATATATATGTATATATTATATATAATGTACAGGTATAATTCCAATGTGTGTGTGTATATATATATATATACATATATATATGTATATATATATACACACACATTATATATATATATAAATATATATATATATATAATTCCAGCTACATATATACCCCTATTAACTATACACATATACTATATATAGTATATGCATATAATATACATATATACTATGTATGTATATATATATATATATACACACACTATATATTTAGTGTGTATATATTGTATAATCATCCCTTTGTATCCATGGGTTCTGCATCCGTGGATACAACCAAATATGGATGAAAAATATATTTTTCAAAAAAAATGACACTGTTGCTGATGTGTACTGTACAGTGAGGCCTGTGATGGTTGTCTCTGCACCGAACATGTTCAGATTTTTTTCTTGTCATTATTCCCTAAGCAATACAGCAAAACAACTGTTTATATAACATATACATTATATTAAGTGTTATAAGTAATCTAGAGGTAATTTAAAGTACACGGGAGGATGCGCGTAGGTTATATGAAAATACTATGCCATTTTATATGAGATTTGAGCGTCCAAGGATTTTATTATCAGCAGAAGGTCCTGGAACCAATCCCCTAAGGATACTGAGGAATGACTGTATTTTATATTTATACTGTGATACATGCTACATAGAGAGTAAACATACTATATATAACATACACAGTTTTTTATATACTATATATACGTACTCTCTTCACACACACGCACGCACACACGCGCTTTAAAATGTCACAGACAGGATTTTACTATTTCACATCAGATTTCACTCAATACCGTATTTAGGGGATTTCTTTTTTACAGCAAAAACAGATATATTTAAGTTTTGTTTAATGGTTGCATAATATTCTACTTGCATGCATCTAATAATTAACCAGACACCATTGATTGTGTCTGTTTTATTTTTTAACTATTGTTATACAGACAACAAAGTGAATGTAACTATGAATATACCATGACATAATTTAGTGACATAAATTTGTATCTGTAAGGCAGCTTCCTAATGGAGAAATTTCTGGGACAAGGAATATTTGTGTTAAAAAATATGAAGCTTTCATATTTATACTCTGAACAGAAGGATGTGAGAGTGTCTATTTGCCTTCACTTTGGCTAACCTTTTATACTTTAAAATTTTTTGATCTGTGCCCATCTGAAGGTTAAAATTATGTCTAATTTTTAAGATTAGCATTTCTTTAATACTGAGCATGATTGAACTTTTTCCCCATATACCAATTAGTCTTGTATTTGCATGTGTGTGTGAAGGGGAGGTTAACCTATCATTCAAAAGCTTTGCCCTTTTAAAGATTGGCTTTGCTGATAGTTATGTATATCTAGATAGGAGTTATTGTGATGTAATCTCTTCATCCATTCCCATATGACTCTGTAATGAAAGGACTATGTCTTATTTTTCTAACCATTTTTTTTTTTTTTTTAGTATCCCATAGTTTGGTAGATGATTGGCTTTCTCTTATGTATGCATGTAAAAAATTGACAAAGAGTCAATTGATGTAGTAACCACCTAGGATAGCAAAGTTAATGGACAAAGCAGCAAAATAACAGACAAAATGGTACAAATTTACATAAGAAAATGATGAAGGAAATTAGAAGTTTGAAGGAAGTTTAAAGGTGGTTAAAAGGCACTTTGCAAGCAAATAATCGTATTTGTAGTTTCTGAGGCTGTATGATATTTTCACTTTAGTTTGTGACATTTATAGTAAGACAATGGATACTTTAAGTACCATTATTCACTTGAGATGTTATTATTTTAGTTATTTTTATTCTACAAATGTTGATATGCTTTTTTTTTAAAGAGACTATAGCTAAGTGTAACTTAAAAAAAAAAAATCCAGAATCCTGTTTTTCCCTCTCTTAAAGTGAATATTTAATTTTATGAAGTCAACAGAAAAATACAAATTATATAGAAAATAGAAAAACAGAAATTATATATTAGAATTTCACTTAATTTTCTGGAGAAATGTTTTTAAAATATGGAGAGCATACTGAGTGGAGACTCTGGACAAAGGGGTGATACACTATTCAGATAGGCGTGCACTTTAAAACTTATTAATTATCTTTTTCTGGAATTTTCTATCATTTTCAGACCTTAGGTAACTGAAACCATGGAAACTGAAACTGTGGATAGATCCTCTGCATGTAAAAGGAAAATAAATTACTCAGGAAATCACCTGATATTATTAAAGAAAAAGGACACTGTTATTGAGAGAAAGGATAGCTGTATCTACTAAGAGGAGTTAGAGACTATGAAACAGCTACATTTTTCTGCATAAAAAAGACAGACAGGGAAGGATGGAGTCAGAGGATGAGTGGTACTACTAAAGATTTAGGAGGCAGGAAAAGGTGCATAGAAGTCATGCAAGGAAAAAATGAAAAGGAAGAAGTAGGTTGCAGCCAGAGAGCAAAGTTGGAAGTGTTTAATGCTGCATGTAAATCATCCCCAAATTTTAGTGACATAAAACAGTCATTCATTACGCTACTAGATTCTGTGAGTCAGGAATTTGGTCAGTTAGGTTTGACTGGGCGGTTCTTACTTGGGGTCTCTCATACCATTGCAGTCATATGCTGGTTGGGGCTGCACTCATCTGAATATTTGACTGGGCTGGAGGACCACTAGCTTAGCCAGTCAATTAGTGCTGGCTGTTGGCTGGAGGCCTCAGTTCTCTTTCATATGGGCCACTCCACAGAGCTGCTTGCTATCCACATGACATAGGAGCCAGCTTTCACCAGAACAAGTAATCCAAGAGGCCTAGTTAGAAGATATAATGTCTTTTATGACAGCCTCAGAAGCAGCACACCATTGCTTCTACTGTGTACTGTTGATCACTCAGAGCCAGTTCTAATTCAGTGTGGAAGGAGACTATACAAGGGCATGGATGCCAGGAAATAAGGATCATTGGGAGCCATCTTGAAGGCTGGATACTCCAGGAAGTTACCACAGAGATATTTAATAGGGATTTAAAAATTCCTTTTACATATAGTATGCCATTTCCCAAACTCCTCACACAATTTTTAGTAAATCTAAAACACTCACTAATGGTTTGTGGAGTTGGATTTGCTTTTGAGGCCTGCTTTAAGTGGGCTTGAGATAAAAAGAGAGACTGCCATAGTTAAGGACATACCTCCATTACATATTTATTTTGATATTTTTCTTTATAAGAAGCAGTGATTCTCTGAATTATATCTATAAGAACTCCTGAAAAAGTGGTGGGAGTATCTAACTAATATTTCTTTCTTTTTTTTTTTTTCTTCTTCCAAGTTTGAAATTGCTCTCATTGTTTTGCCTAAGATTAAAGTGAGAACACCTAGATCTTTTCTTTCTCCTGGGCAATTTGCACCTCAGGGTGGAAAGACTATCTTTCTTCTCTATTTGACCTTTTATACTGGAAACAGAAAATCAGTGCGGAAAACTTCTGTCTAGGCACATTTTTGCCATGTTTGCAAAATCTCCTTCCAGCAAGAACAGTTTTCTTTCCTCTTCTCTTTTCCCGATACCTCAAGGAGGAGAAAAAAGAGACTTAAGAACCCTGAGCAAGAACAAGGAAAAACAAGGAGGGAATGTCTTATTCTACAGTCCTCGGGGGAGGCTGAACTTCTTCCTCCAGTTTTGTTCATCTTCTGTTTCATGAGGACGATTATTAGTTCTGGAGAATGAGCTACTCATCAAAAATACAGTCAAGTAAAGACAAAGGTAGAGGAAACAGCCTCCGAACCATTATGAAAAGGTCTGAGGATATATCATTACTATTTCAGATTTAGTCAAAGATAATTTGAGTAGCTATTGCCTTTCATAAATGCACTTTGTGGCACAGGCTCCATGAATATTCTCTAACAAAATTGTTACTGTGAATCAATGAAATACTCAAAGGTGTTTCCCTTTGGAATCCATTTTTAAAGATCTATTATTGTAATGACTAGAATATGCTAAACACATAGACTATTATCCACTTGATTTTCTAACTGAGAATTATTGCAAGGCACCAAAGCAGTTTGATTATCACAGAAAGACTTTTTATTTTCAGCTTTGTCAAGCTGTGTATTGAGTTGCTATTCCTTCATTTAAACATTAAGTTTTGAAATTAATTTACAATACATCTAGGGAAAAGACTCCTTGGTGTAAAGCAAAAAGCTACAAAAAGTGGTAAATTTTGTTCCCTTCAAGACTTCAAATTAAATTTAAGTTCAATTCAATTAACATTTTTAGAATGCCTGCAGGGAGCATGGCACTGTACTAGGTACTAGAATTTGAAATATGCAGTGGTTCCAGAGGGTTTCAAAGTTAGTTTTATGAGTTTGGGTAAAGAAAAATCAGAATTATTTAAACTGCATTCTTTTTTAATGCCTTTGATGAATTCTCAAAACACTGTTTAATTTGATTGGGAACTCCCTGGCAATGGGGTGAGGAGAACAGAAACCATTTTTTATTTTGTCTTAAATTTGGAACCAAGGACTTTCTCCTATTACTCCAACAAATGGTTTAAATAATGAAAAATTAGTTAAAAAATAAACTGAAATGAACAGATGATAGTGTTGCTTTTAAAAAGATATAAGTAAATAAAAAATGTCCTGTTATGCACATGTTAATATTTCAGATTTGCACATATTTACCCTTTAAGTGTCATTCTAAGAAATAATAGAATAAAGAGTATTTCTTCTAGCATCACCAGGAACCAGGAATACTTTAGAGGGAGAGTGGAGTAAGTTTTTTTAATTGGTAGAATTTGCCAAGAAATGTACTATATTTCAGCGAAACATGTCCACCTAAAGGTCTCTCGAGCCATCTTTACCTGGAAATGTTCAAATACCTACTGGTCCCTTTCCTACAAAAATCAAAGACGAGCTTAAAAAGAAAGCAGATGCAATGAGTTCATTTCTTAGGATCAAAAAATGCACCTTATCTGCAGATAATGAAAACAGTTGTCCAGAGCAGATCCCCAAACATTACAACACTGTTTCTTTGTTACATTCTCTTTTGTCCTGTTTATCTTGTGGAATTCTTTTAAAAATTTATTTTATTTTATTTTAGACAGTACCACTTATTGAAAAGGGCTTTCTTTCCCACAACACTGTAGTGGCACTTTTGTCATACGTTAGCCGACAGTACATTTGTGAGTCTCTGTCTGGCTCTATTTTGTTTTATTTTTGTGATTGTTTATCCTTATATCCATTCTACACTGTCTTAATCACTGTGACTTAATCCTTGCTATCGGAAAGTCTTCTTACTTAATTTTTCTCCAAGTGTGTTCTGAGTATTCTGAGGCCTTTTTATGACTATAAAGTTTTAGAGTCAGCTTGTTAATACCAACAATGACAACAAAATACTGTTGGGATTTTAGTCAGAAGTGCATTTAATCGATAGAGCAATTTGAGGATAGCTGAAACTTTACAATATTGAGGTCTCCAAACCACAGACATGGTTGGTACATTTTATTATTTGTATAAGTAGTTTTAATTTCTCTTTTAAATACTTCCTAGGTAGAAATCTTTTATTACGGTCATTAGATTTATTCTTTGTATTTTATAGCTTTTCATACTAGGGTAGAATTTAAAATATATATATTTTCCTATTGTTTGTTCCTTGGAAATAGAAATACATTTTTTTTTTTTTTTTTTTTTTTGTATAGTGACTTTGTATGTAGAGACTTTCCTAAATTTGCTTGCTAATTTAAATATTTTGCCTGTAGACTCTTTTGGATTTTCCATGTATAAAAACTATGTTGTCTACAACTAATGGCAATAACGTTTTTTCCTTCTGATCTTTATACGTTTTATTTCTTTTCCTTGAATTATTGTATTAACTAGGATCTCTAGTTCTCAACTGAATAGATGAGATAGCAAATATCTGTGTATCACTATTGATTTCAAGAAGAATGATTTAAATATTTTACCAATACATATGATGTTTGCTGTATGGATTTTTGTAGACAAGGGAATGATTTTTATTATATTTATTTCAAGTACAGTTTTTTTCATTTTTTCTGTAGCTAATAATTATTTCAGTTTTTTCTTTAGCCTACTTAAAAAAAAAAAAAATATTGGGGAATGTAGTGTTTTTCCAGGACCCATCACCTCCAAGTCAAGTCGTTGTTTTCAATCTAGTTGTGGAGGGTGCAGTTCACTGGCTCATGTGGTAATCAAACTGGCAACCTTGGTGTTAGGAGACTGTGCTCTAACCAACTGAGCCAACTGGCCGCCTATCTTTAGCCTACTTTTCCTTCAGCCGAAGACTGGGTCCTCCCCACATCCTCCAACAGTTTTGTAAAATGCCTCTCAATACAATTTTCCACCTGGTCAAATCTGTCAGTTAATTAGCACCATTTTTCCCCCTGGAGATATGTAGAGTGCATACCTGCTGGGTGCATTTGGAACTTCCCTTTGCCATCATTCTGAAAATTTAGTTGCCTCCTTTTGGTTTCCAGATGCTGTGTCTGGTTCATTGATTTTCTTTCTTCTTGCTTTCCTCCCTCATTTCCTTGGAGAACAATGTTAGCAGTCACCTGCAGTACCCAAGCTCCTTATACAGCAAATGCCGGGCAGGTCTGTGGGTGCCTTACTAGGGAGAGCTGAGGCTGGCCTGGGTTTGAGGGGCTTTAAGACAGAAAGTGTGGAGAGGAAAAATAGGAGGAAACAGCTGCCATGCTCCAATTCAGTTACGAGGCTGTTTTAACTAACACAAAATTTGGTATGTGTGTTTACCATACTATCTTTCAAAATGGCACAAGCATATTTTAAAAAGAAAATTCAAGTAAAACATTTGTGGAATTTCTGAAACTCACTAAGATTTGTTAAAGTTTGAAATGGATTATTAAAGATCCTGATGACATTTTCTGTAAATAATGAATATTCATTCAACAAATATTTATCCAGCATGTTCTCTATGCCAGGAAATCAGTGAACAAAATAGACATAAAGCTTTTCTTTCTTTGAGGAAGATAGACAATAAACAGAGTAAATTAATTCTCTAGAATGATAGAAGGTGATAAGAGATATAGGAAGATATGGGCAATGGGGAGTCCTAGGCAGGATGCGAATGCAAAGTGAAATATTAAATAAGGTGGTCAGGTTAGGCTTCATTCAAAGTAATAGTTGAGCAAAAATTTGCAGAAGGCAAATGAGGTCCATATGGACATATCTGGGAGAAGAGCACTGCAGGCCGAGGGAGCATTTCTGGTGTGTTTAGGAACAGAAGGTGGCTGGTGTGGCTAAAGCTGAGCGAGTGAGGGAGAGTACACAGAGCGGTCAGAGAGATGATGCTGGGGCTAAACCACGTAAGGTTGACAGTGCAGGACATTGTAAGTGCCTGTGCTTTCACTCTGAGTAAAACAGGAGCCTTTGCCAGATTTGGAGCAGATGAGTGACATGGTCTGGCATATGCTCGGAAGGAATCACTTTGGATGCTGTGTTGATAAGAGACGGTAGAGTCCAAGAACAAAGGTAGGGATGTCATGTAAGAAGCTGCTGAAGGAATCCTGGTTGGCAGTTTCATTCAAAATGGCAGCAATGCAGGTGGTGAGAAGTGGCTGCGTAACATACCCCAAAACAGAGTGGCTTAAAATAATTCATTGTTTATCATAATTCTGTGAGTTGGCCAGATGGTTTCTCTGATGGTTTCTTTTGAACCTACCCATGTGGCTACATTCGCTGGAAGGTTGGCTGGATCAAAGGTCCACGATGGGCTTCCACACATGCCAGGGATCCTTGGTTTTCTTCCACCCACCCTCTCATCCTCCAGTAAGTACTGAACCAGCTGCCTTATGTGGTGGCTTCAGGGCAATATTCCAAGGGAAGGAATGTGGAAGCTGCAAAGTCCCTACCTCAAAGTCACATAATATAATTTTTACTACATTCTGTTTTTCAAAACAAGTCACAAGAGCAGTCCCGATATAACTAGAGAGGGAAAAGACTCCATCTCTGGATGGGAGGAGCAGCAAAGTCACATTGCAAAGGGACCTGAATAATGGGATAGAAGGAATTCATATGCATATTTTCAATCCACCAAAAACCATTTTGTATTTTGAGAATATAGGTTGGGTGTGTGATGTGAAAGAAAGAGAGACATCATGGATGACTCAGATTTTTGGTTTAAGCAACAGGCAAAAAGCAGTTGCCACAACTGAGATGGGGAAGATGGTAGGTAGGTTAGGAGAACTGAAGGATAGACTCAGTGCATCAACACACCATATGCAGCTTAATATTAAGTCACAGGCCCTCTGAGGCAAGGTCTCCTGACCTAGGCCAGGACTAGTCTTCAAGATGGGGAGTCTGAGAAGGCAAAGGATGGCAAGTTGGTGTACTTGGCTCAAGTGGAAAGAGGGCAAGAGAGGCCTCTGCGTTCTAGAAAGTGAATTTATATATAGAGATGGTTTTCCAGGTATGGACAGAAAGAGGTAAACAATGCGATAGGCAGATTCCAAGAAGGGTTGCAAGAGGTTTGTAAGAAAACCCAGGGAGACTGAGAGACCAGCCTTGAGGAAGAAATGAGAAAAGCTTTTAAATAACTATTGCAGATCTAGAGTCCTTAACAAAAAAGAGGTAGAGACAGGAGCAAGACAGGTTAAAAAAGTTCTCCATTGCCAAGCCAGGGAAGAGTCTGAATCTTGTCAATGAGAAATATGACTCACAATTTAAAGTCAATTTCTTTTTCTTGTTTTGAGGGGGCAGAAATCTCACAGGGGAACACCTGATCCTCCTCCAGGCATAAAAAGACTGAGTTGCACCCAAAGGAAAATAATTTTTGGGAGGAGTGAACTCGATGCTGTATGACCCTTCACTGGCAAGCCTCTGTGTGTGTGTGTGTGTGTGTGTGTGTGTGTGTGTGTGTGTGTATTGGCAACTGCTCTGACTGACCTTTCTTTAGGTCTAGGACTCACATGGGAGAAACAGGTTGCTCCTCGGGTTTGTTGGTGCACATTTTTGGCTACATTTTACAAATATTCTGTAAAAGATGGAATATGTTCTCCTCGAGCAGGTTTGACAGTCTATGCGAGGGTAGGGGGATGGATTCTATGACCTTTGAAAGTCAATTTTCATCCCAAGATTTCACATTCCAATTATGTCTGATAGACTGTTAAATAAATTATGGTCTTTCTATTAGGAAAGAAAATTGACTGGAATTCATTCTACTTGAGCTACAAAATTTTGAAAATAGGTCAGCTCTTAATTATCCAGAGTAATTGGGAACATCTTGGATGGATTATCCTAAAACCACAGGTAATTAACAAAATGTGCAAATTAAGCACTGATTCATAGCATTTGTTAAAATTTACATTAAACTACTACTTAAGCAGCATACATTTATAGATGAGCAAATCAACACGGCAAAAAATAATTTTAGGATGGATGCAGACATTTTAAAGAAAAAATCAGAGTTGAAAATATTGCTGACAGACTGGATAGTCTGGAATATTTTGTGCTCTAAAATTCAAAACATTTAGCTGGAGCGCCATAGGCTATTTGGCAGGTTTTATTTTCCCATTTTTGTAAAAGCAAGGGAAACATCAACAAAGGTGTGTTCCACCCACTGGATGCTCTTCCTGGTGGCCCCGTGCTTTGGAATGCTGCTCTGTGTCTTGATGCTCAGGCCTGCGGGGCCATCTCTCTCTTTCTCCACTCACTTCCATGAAGGAGCTAATAGCAGAAAGGTGGGAAGTGAGGAGAACCTAGAGACATGACTAGGAAAGCACAATCCTTAACTGATTATGAAAACTGAAATTTTAGGGCCAGTCCTGTATTTTCCTCAATTTTTCAAAGAAGCACCTGGTCTAGAAATATCTGTTCTTCTGCCAAATGATTGTGAAATGTGTTAAGTTACTTTTTGTTGCTCTAAAATTATTTGCTGAAATAATCCACGATTTCAGTTCTTTTATTTTTACTAATGATCACTTATTGTAATCGTTAGTGTGCCCAACACTCTTCTGGACCCTCTGTTAGTGTTATCTCCCCCTTCCCTCTCACAACAGCCTTATGCAGTGAGAAGTAGTCTCATTTTACAGACGATACTCAGAGAAGTTCATGATAACACGTGAGAGAGGTGGGGTTTAAACCCAGGCTATTGGAAGAAACTATTAGGATTTCTGTTTATATTAATTTTTACCTAAAAATAAGAACAAAATAAACTTTACTAATATTTTGTATGGGTTGAGAGTAGCACAAGAATTTATACATGAATGCCTGTATATTGGCTGCAGGTATAGGGCCCCCCTTGGGTCCTGGCTCACACACTATTGTTCCACTTTTGTACTCTGTTGTGTGGCAACCAGCTGTGCACAGGTGTAACACGTCACCTTCATGCTTCAGCTGCTCTCTCTCTCTCTCACCTGTAATTCTGGGCCTTCTTTACCCTTGTTCAGTCATTCTCAAGCAAGCACAGATCCGGAAGTGTAAAAAACGACTCATTGTGAGCCAGGAGCCAGTGGAGAAGTACTTGCCTTTCCCACGTCCCACATGGACAATTCTGAAGTGCATTCTTCATGACTCCTCACAGGGTACTCAGCATGACTGACCTCATTGACCTTTCAAAGTAACCAGGCCAGTTATGCATCTTTGGGTTGGCCTTTGACCCTTTCCTGCTTTCCTTTTTTCCAGTTCTCACTCCTATTCTTTTTAGTGAGATCATTTCTGAAAATAAAGTCCTTGCATAGAAGCCATTGTCTTAGACTCTTTTTCGGGAAGAACTTAGGTTAAGTAGGGTGCATGCTAAAACGTCTTTATGAAAGAACCTAACATTTTGGAGATTACTGGTCTAAAGCATTAATTATCAACTTTTTTTAAAAAAAGAAATGAACCTATTGATGACATATCCTAATGCTTGTATATGTGCTATGCCTCTATGAATGTCTGCCGTTTTCATGGTCTCATTACCTCTAACTCTATGCCTTCTCCCACTCAAGGAAGCATATTAGATGCAAGTCAATAAGATTATGGTTATTATGGTGATATTCTTAAATGTACTCTAATTTATAAATATAGCTAATTAAGTGTAGGGTTTAGTACTTTATCATGAATGCAAATTTATGCTGTGGTCCTTTAGTTGAAATCTATCTAAAAAGACTTGAAAAGGTTTTAAAGCAAACAGACCCAGGTTCAGACCTGGAACTTCAGGCTATTATTTTTCATGTTTAAACAACTTAAGCCATTTGCTTGTTAACTATTACATCTTTGTGCCAGAGAATAAGGTAAGACATTTTTTCCCATTTTATTTCTTGCTCAAAAACAGCTCAGAGATGTTCTGAGAAGCGCACCTCACCTCTGTGGTATTTTCCCACAAAACTCATAACCTCAGTCTAATCATGAGGAAAAACATCAGACAACCCAAATTGAGGGACATTTTACAAAATACTTGTCTAGTATTCTTCAAAAGTGTTATGATCTTGGAAAACAATGAAAGTCTGAGTAATTGTCCTATGCCAAAGGAGACTAAGGAGACATGATGACTAAATATACCGTGACATCCTACTTTGGACACTGGAAAGGAAAAAGAACACTAGTGGAAAAACTGGTGAAATACAAATTAAATCTGTAGTTAGTAGCATTGTGCCAATATTGGTTTCTTTTTTTTAGGTTGTTTTTGCAACAAATGTTTATTGAGTGCTTACAGATAAGTAAACTAGAACTCAAATGCTTGTTGAATGCTTACAGATTAGCAAACTCAAGCTCAGAAAGGTTAATAACTTCGCTAAATTGATAAAATCAGGCCTGTATGTCTCTTTTTTTTTTGTACTATAAACTTTTATGGCACTGTTTACTAACATTTTGTATTTCTGTTCCATCCTTTATTTCACACTCTTAACTTAATCATTTTTATTAATTTATATAATATGTGTGTAGATCGCTTTCATGTTTAATAATTTCCCACTGTATCTTCTCGCATCTCAGATCTTCTGTAATCATTTTCTGTATACCTTAAGTTCATCTTTTTTTGTTTTTAATTGGGGAATATTGGGGAACAGTGTGTTTTTCTAGGATTTCAAGTCATTGTTTTTCAATCTAGTTGCGGAGGGCGCAGCTCCCTGGCCCATGTGGGTCTTGAACCGGCGATCTTGGTGTTATGAGCACCGCTCTCTAACCAGTGAGCAAACTGGTCGTCCTCAATATTGATTTCTTAATTTTCACAAATGTACCATGGTTTTGTAAGATGTTAATGTTAGGGGAAACTAGTGAATGGTGTATGGGTATACTCTGTACTATCTTTGCAACTTTTCTGTAAATCTACAATATTTGAAAGAAAGTTGATTAAAAACAAATAAAGAAACAAAACAACTAAAATAAACTGAACTCTGTCTCATGTGGCCAGAATCTTGACTATAGGTTACAATGAGGAAATCTTTAAGAAAACATGGTCTATAACAATAGAGGTATATATAGAGAATAATGATGTTTACACAGGCAAATTAAAGCACTTAACTGAGATTTGTTTATAGTCTATTTGTACCATGAAGACCCAAAGCCTCTTTTTGCCCCTCATGTAGAAACTTTTTGGTACAGAATTATCTAATTACTTCACGATGCTATTTGGCATTGCCAAAAAACAAGCAAACAAACAAAACAACCCGCAGCTCTGTTTCTGGAAGAGATTAAGTAGTGGGCTCATCGTCTTTTGTATTTATTTTTCTATCAGCAACTCTCAGTAAAAAATTTTGCCATTGCCTATAGATGCCACGCACTTCTGGGATGAAGCCCCAACTCTAAAGATGGAAGCCCTAGTTTTGAACCAAGCATTTAATGAGTAAGAATTCCACAAACCTGCAAAATCTGTCCTTGAGAACTCCTGACAACTAAATATTCCATGGCTTCTATTGACAATCATGCTGTCAGGTGAGCATTTTGCATGTTAAAAACAGATGGATATATATGTTTTTTTTTTTTTTTTTCTCTATGAATTTCTGTGAAGAGAGTTTGAAGCAGAAACTTTTTGAAAGATGTCTCGCCCCATACCAGGAGGCATCAACAATCACCAAGCTCTCATACGATAACTACCTGTTCTGCCTGAATTGAAGGGTACGTCTCATGTGAATCACTGGGCTTATGGTGAGCTCTGCCAGCTGTTAATTTTGGACCCATTTCCACATTAAATCCAAATATGTGCTTAAAAATCTTTCTGGGTCATAGTTAATGATCACAAAAAGCAACATTTCTGAATCATAACATTAGATATAATTGGAGATTAAACTTGGTTCAAATGAAATATGTTTTTCATTTTAATTCTCCTTTTAGAAACCTGGCTATGATAAATGCTAAGGGAGTCTATGCCAGTTCACAGCAGTAAGAGCGCAGAAGTGCCAGGTTAGTATAATTTGATCATTATGTTATATGACTAGATACATGTAAACAGATCCATCAAAATCTGTCCTTAGGTAGGTGACAAAACTAGATCAAGAGATCTGGCACCAATCCCAGATGACTTTGTTTTTCTTTTTCCATTACAAACTTGATATTGAAGTTTAAATGGAGCTTGATTGTGGACAATTTTGTAAAAACGGAATTATGGGGAGAAGGCAGATCTTTTGAGTCTGAATTCACATTTCTTTTAGACAAAACCAAAACTGAACTAGAAACACACACACATATAATTGTGCCTATTTAATGTGTATTTTTAATATGTAGTGGACCCTTGGAATTCACATATTGAAATTTGTGATTTTGACTAATGGAGAACAAGAGTGGAGCTGCTGTGTTACATATGTAATGGAAATGGCGACCCAGAATTATACAACTCAGCCCATCACTCTCCGGCCTGTATTTCTCCTATTTTATCAGTGTGCTGAGGGACAAATTGGAGCTATGGGTACAATGATGTATAAGTGAGACTCCTTTAGCTGGTGAATATGCCTCACTCACCACCCAGCAACCACATCTCAGATGACTTGTTATAGATGTAGACACACTCAGAAAATGACTGTAAAAGTAAAAAGAAATCCAATTGCTTGCACTCGTCATAGAAGAGAAGACATTAATAAATTAGAGGAAAAATATATAAAAATGAATTTGGTAGGTTGTGAGGATTTCAGGGCTTATCCCTGACACATGTCAAGGACTTCTTCAGAACATAAAATGGTAGCTTATAATTTCTTTTGTTATCAGTCAATTAGTAAACATATATTGAACTACTAATTGTGATTTTAGCGTGGTTCTAGGTGCCAAGGGGCAAGGGAAAGAATGAGCTATAGAGGCTGGTCAGAAAAAAAAAAAAAAAAAGGACCCCTGATTTCGGAGTCAGGAGAGGTGAGTTCCAGTTCCAGCGCTTACAATAATCCCTCTTCAGTACTTTCTAGAGTTTGAAGGGCCCCAGAAACCTGGGCCCTAGTTTTAACTCAAGACCCTCACACAGGAGGTGACTATAGTTTATTGCCCAGACTGGGATACTTCTAAGAGTGAAAGGGGGCTTCATGAACAATTATTCTAGGACAACTGGAGTACATTGGGGTTGTCCTGGGCAGACCAGGAGGCAAAGTCATTGTAACTTCTGTACTTCTAGGCCTCTGTCTGATCCTTTCCACAGATCTCTTTCCAATGAAAAATCCTTCCTCCCTATATCATATGTACACTTCTATTGATAAATGCTTGTATGCATTCCTTGCTTATACGTAAGGAAATAAAGTATCCCATGTTATTTGAGAATTTTGGAAATTATGTCCTCATTTGGTATTTTAACCCATTAATGGGAAAACTCAGACCGGAAAGCAGAAAACCCAGCAACCCAAGGGAGATATTTTGATCCAGACAAGGTCTCCTGGTCACTTTCAAATCCCCCTGCCTAGGCAGTCCCTGAGTGGCCCTTTTAAAATAATCACTGATATAGATACTAATGAAATGAATTCAAGGAACTTGCTTTGCAGATTTTAAAATCATAACAACATAACCCCATCAGCAAATACCTATGTGCTTACTCTGCACAGGGGTTATAATATATGCACACTGTGTATATAGCTTATGTATGAGCAATGAAGATATGAAACTAGTTTTTAAAAATATAAGTAGCATATGCTAAATGTTAGAGAAAACAAGAACCACAGAACCTAGAAAAATACAGAGGGCGCCAAAAAAATGTATACACATTTTAAGATAACATCGCTTAAAATATGTATACATTTTTTATTTTTTTATTTTTTGGCACCCCAGGTAGAGAGATAACTTGAATTTTACATGGACCAAGAAAGTGGACCAGGAAGGACTTACATGGGCTGCATGGTATATATATATATATGTGTGTATTGGGGGTCGGGTGGGGAGGATAATCAGATTGTCTATTTTTCAGTTACTACATGAGGACATGAAAATTCTGTTCTCTAAATTTGGCTTGCCAAATTCTATAAAATGTGAATGTATTTTCCCTTCAGAAATTAATTTATATTACCTCAAAAAGTGAAAGTTCAATCTGCAAAGACAGATTTGATTAACACTCCATGCACTCCATGTGTGTTACCCATTATTGAGGTAAGTGTGCTCTAAGACACTTAGGCAGAAACACCTTTGTCTAAATGGTGCTGACGCATTACACAGTGGCTTTGATGATGTACTTTATATTAAAGTAAATTTGTAGAGAAGCTTTGCGTGTGAATGTGTTGTGTAGTAAATTCACAGCCAACTGCAGATTTATGAGCATCGTTATCCTGTTGTACAGATAGCACCGCTATTGAATTTAATGAGCTGAAGTAGGTGAACAGTTCATTCTAATCTGCTGGTGCCCGAGACTCCTGTAGTCCCTGGAATCATTGAACATATGTCCTTCTCTTGTTTTAAAAACCAAAGGTGCCTTTCCGATAAACAAGTCTCTCTTGAGGGTAACGACACAGGAACTGATTTTGAAGATGTTTCCTTCAGTGCATTGATTGAATGCTAACCTGAGGCGGATACCTGTTGCAAAGCTGAGAGGTGATTTGTCAAATCCAAGATCCATGGCAGATTTGCTTTAATTGATTCTTGTTCCTTTGCATGCGTTTATTACCTTGAGAATGCCTTAGATTCTCTCACCCATATGTTTCCTTTACTATTAAGAACAAACATCAGCAAGAAAACTCTCTTCTGTGGTCCTTTGTGTGATAATTTTGAACTTATTCTACCATGTTTATTATAATTAGATGAAATGTTCATGAAAGATACGTCTATAAAACCTAATCTGAAACTCCCACCATATATTTGGAGATTACAAACCACAAATAAGTGAATTCAGGTAAATACGCATAGGAAACATAATTTTAAAGGTCTCCAATGGAAGATTTGACATCCCACCGGGCTGCATTTATACATGGGAAGGACACTTGTGAAGTGAAACAATTGGCATATTTCAAGGGTGGTACTCCTGGCATTTTGAGTGGGACATTTCGTGTGTGTGCAAGCACATGCGTGCACGTCTGTCTAGCTTATTGTGGGACTTGTAGAATCACTGGACTCCGCATTCTAGATGTGAGGAGCACACTCCAGTTATGGGAACCACCAAAACCATCCCAACACAATTATTCAAACAACTCTGAAGGTGTGATTCGTCATCGATGGTAAAAGAGTAAACACTACCTAGGAAGTAATTTCCAACTTGAAAAGTTTCTGTTTCAAAGGTGACTGTGATGGGTTAAAATGTAGAACACACTCTTCTACATAATGGCTATAAATGATGACTATGTCCCTAGGCTGCTGACATCCTTGACCCTTATCTACAACTCCTACTCCGAGTTCATAGACTAAAGCCATTTATTTCAAACACTTACATCTTTTTCTCTTTTCCTAAATTAAATTCTCAGGTTAGTAAAGTCTCTTTGATCAAGGAGACTTTAAAGAGTTATAGTTCAGGAGTCTATTGATTTAGGACAAGATTTTGGCCAGCTCAGACTTCTTTCTTGCTCTAATCTTATTCCCAGTGACCTACTTGCTATATTGCACCCCATTACTGATATGCTCCCCATCTGGCCCTCATATGCTTTTAATCCTGCCTTACTTCTCTATTTGCTTTCCCTGCCAGACTCCTGAGTGCTGGTTTGCATTGGCCCCTGGGGTGATTTGTTTGCTCTCATTGTGAAACCTTTTAGTTATCAACTACCTCCTGGACGTCTGGTTATCCTTTACTTCTAGGCTAAAGATGCCATATCCACCTGCTTTTTGCCATTTCTTCCTGAAGATTGTTTTTTGGGTGCTTCCTCAGTTACCTCCATTGCCCCAACTGGTCCCTAGCCTATTCTAGGATGGGCTTGCCTGAGCACCAAGGTCAACTGCTATCTCACTCTACTATGGACATGAGGCAGCTGGAATCAGGAACCTGGCTGTGGGGGACACTGAAGCAAGGCTGTTGCGTACAGTGATTAAGCAAAACTAAAAACAAATTGAATAAGAAATAGTTGCTTAATATTTAAAGCTAGTGCTTCAAGTAAAGTAGTCTTAATTAGAGAAAAAGAGGAGGTGCATGAAAATTCTTTTAAAAATCTGAATTATCTGAGCCCTTGAGGCAAAGTCTTTGGAAACTGATGGCAGTGACTGTTATGGTTAATTTCCCTTCCAAACTTATGGAGTTTCTCTTCCTTGCTATGGAAATATTATTAGCATTACTGTTACGCTGGCCAACCATAATTAGGATAATTTTTTGCCTCACAAATGAAATGAAAAGAGAGGTTACACCCTTAGGATAATTGGGCAAAAAAAAAACACCAAACAAAAAAAACAAATAGCGAGTGAAATGAAGGAAAGCGTTAAAAATAAATGTGTATATGTGAGTAAGCAACACTGTAAGAGCTTGATGAGGAGATGGGAATAGCAGATAATGCACCTAAACGCTATTATTATTACTTTGGGAGAGGAAACATTTTGCTTTATTCACTTGATGCATGCCTGTGTTACAGAAATCAAGAGACAAAAAGTAAATAATGAAAAGTGAGTATCCCTTACACCGTTTCCCTCTTGCTGACCTAATTATCTTCCTCAGAAACAGCAAATGTTATAGATTCCTCATGTATCTTTCCAGAGAAATTCTCCTCATTTACCAGCATTTGTATGTATGTATACGAGCATTAATACACATATATACATATATCACATACAAATTAACTATTTGGATGACTGTGTTTAATTAGTATTACATTTCTAAGGACGGCTCTTTTCTGTGTGTGTAGCTGGGACTTCTTGGCTGTTGGGCTTCTCTGTGGGGACACAGAGCAGAAACCAGCTTATTTGCTGATGAGTCATGTGCTGGCATCTGTAGAAGTTACCTCAGAAACTCTCTGGTCCCCTATGTATGGGATTGTAAGTCTGGGCAAGGAATTGGAGCTCCCACTATTCATTAGGCAGGTCATTTTCAGCCTGGTGCCTCATCCTTTCCCTTCACTGTGCCTGGTTTTCCCAAATTTGGAAGCTTCCTGATTCTATTTTTCTAGAACATAACAATTATCCTATTGTGGTAATGGGGGAGGAGTTGTCACTTGGCTACATAAGGTACGAAAGGAGAACTGGGGATCTCAGACTTTTTTTAATTAAAGTTTATTGGGGTGACAACTGTTAGTAAAGTTACATAGATTTCAGGTGTACAATTCTGTATTACATCATCTATAAATCCCATTGTGTGTTCACCACCCAGAGTCAGTTCTCCTTCCATCACCATGTATTTGATCCCCTTTACCCTCATCTACCACCCCCGTCCGCACTTACCGTTTGGTAACCACTAAACTTTCTCTGAGTCGATGAGTTTTTGTATCGCATTTGTTTGTCTTGCTTTTGTTGGTTTTGGTTCATATAGCACATATCAGTGAAATCATATGATTCTCTGCTTTTCCTGTCTGATTTATTTCACTTAATATTATAATCTCAAGATCCATCTATGTTGTCACAAATGGTCCTATTTCATCTTTTCTTACCACCGAATAGTATTCCATTGTGTTTATATACCACAACTTCTTTACCCATTTATCTATCGAAGGACATTTTGGTTGTTTCCATGTCTTGGACACCGTAAATAAAACTGCAATGAACATTGGAGCACACGTGTCTTTATCTCTAAATGTTTTCAGATTTTTTGGGTAGATACCCAGAAGAGGGATTGCTGGGTCATATGGCAGTTCTATTCGTAATTCTTTGAGAAACCTCCACACTGCCTTCCATAACGGCTGCACCAGTCTGCATTCCCACCAACAGTGTATGAGGGTTCCTTTTTCTCCACAGCCTCTCCAACACTTGTTACTATTTGTCTTGTTGGTGATAGCCATTCTAACTGGGGTGAGGTGATATTTCACTGGTTTTTATTTTCATTTCTCTGATAATTAGTGATGTTGAGCATTTTTTCATGTCTGTTTGTCGTTTGTATGTCCTCTTTGGAGAAATGCCTCTTCAGGTCCTCTGCCCATTTTTCAACTGGGTTGTCTGTTTTTTTGTTGTTGAGTTGCATGAGTTCCTTGTGTATTTTTTATATTAGCTGTTTATCAGAGGCACTGTTTGCAAAAATCTTTTCCCATTCAGTTGGTTGCTTCTTTATTTTGTTGCTGATATCTTTTTCTGTGCAGAAGCTTTTAAGTTTGGTACAGTCCCATTCCTTTATTTTAGCTTTTACTTCCCTTGCCTTTGGAGTCAAATTCATGAAATGCTCTTTGAACCCAAGGTCCGTAAGTTTAATACCTATGATTTCTTCTATGCAGTTTATTATTTCAGGTTTTATGCTTAAGTCTTTGATCCATTTTGAATTAATTTTGGTACATGGTGACTGATAGGATTTCAATTTCATCCTTTTGCACGTGGCTTTCCAATTCGGCCAGCACCATTTATTGAAGAGGCTGTCTTTTCTCCATTGTATGTTTTTTGCTTCTTTGTCAAAAATTATCTGTCCATATTTATGTGGTTTTATTTCTGCATTCTCAATTCTATTCCATTGGTCTATGTGTCTATTTTTCTGCCAACACCATGCTGTTTTGATTATTGTTGCCCTGTAGTACAAGCTAAAGTCAGGGAGTGTGATACCTCCATTATTGTTCTTTTTTCTTAAGATTGCTTTGGCTATTTGGGATCTCTTGTGGTTCCAAATAAATCTGATGATTTTTTGTTCTATTTCTTTAAAAAATGCTATTGGGGTTTTGATGGGGATTGCATTGAATCTGTATATTGCTTTGGGTAATATGGCCATTTTAACTATGTTGATTCTTCCAATCCATAAGCATGGAATGTCTTTCCATTTCTTTATGTCTTCTTCAATTTCTTTTAAAAATGTCTTATAGTTTTCAGCATATAGGTCTTTCAAATCCTTTGTTAAGTTTATTCCTAGGTATTTTATTCTTTTTGCTGCAATTGCAAAAGGATTTCTTTTTTAATTTCTTTTTCTGAGATTTCATTGTTGGTATATAGGAATGCAGTGGACTTTTGTACATTGATTATGTAGCTGGCAACTTTACTATATTTGTTGATTGTTTCTAATAGCTTTTTGGTGGAGTCTTCAGGGTTTTCTATATATAGCATTATGTGACCTGTAAAGAGTGATAATTTAACTTCTTCATTCCCAATTTTCATGTCTTTTATTTCTTTCTCTTGCCTGATTGCTCTGGCAAGGACTTCCAACACTATGTTGAAAAGCAGAGGTGATAGGGATAGCCGTGTCGTGTTCCTGAACGTAGAGCATAGGGCTTCAGTTTTTCACCATTAATTATGAGATTAGCTGAGGGTTTGTCATTTATGGCCTTTATTATGTTAAGGTATTTTCCTTCTATACCTATTTTATTAAGTGTTTTAATCATGAATGGATGTTGTATACGGTCAAATGCTTTTTCTAGATCAATTGATATAATCATATGATTTTTGTCCTTTATTTTGTTTATGTGATGTATCACATTGATGGTTTTGCATATGTTGTACCATTCTTGTACCCCTGGGATGAACCCCACTTGGTCGTGATGAATAATCTTTTTAATGCATTGTTGCATTCGATTTGCTAGAATTTTGTTTAGGATTTTTGCATCTGTATTCATCAGAGATATTGGTCTGTAGTCTTCTTTTTTGTGTTGTCCTTACCAGGTTTTGGTATCAGGGTAATGTTGGCCTCATAAAATGAGTTAGGGAGTACTGTCTCTTCTTCAATTTTTGGAAGAGTTTGAGCAGGATTGGTATTAGATCCTCTTTGAAGGTTTGGTAGAATTCACTAGTGAAGCCATCTGGTCCCGGACTTTTGCTTTTGGGAAGGTTTTGGATGACTGATTCAATTTCGTTACTGGTGATCGGTCTGTTTAGATTTTCCAGTTCTTCATGGTTCAGCCTAGGAAGGCTATATGTTTCTAAGAACTTGTCCATTTCTTCTAGGTTATTGAATTTGGTGGCATATAGTCCTTCATAGTATTCTTGGATGATCCTTTGTATTTCTGTGGTATCTGTGATAACGTCCCCTTTTTCATTTCTGATTTTGTTAATTAGTGTCTTCTCTCTTTTTATCTTAGTGAGCCTTGCCAAAGGTTTGTCAATTTTGTTAATCTTTTCAAAGAACCAGTTCTTCGTCACATTAATTTTTTCTATTGTCTTTTTGTTCTCTATTTCATTTAGTTCTGCTCTGATTTTTATTATTTCCTTTCTTCTGCTGATCTTGGGTTTCATTTGTTCTTCTTTGTCTAGTTCTCTAAGGTGTAGCGTGAGGTTATTAATTTGAGGTTTTTCTTGTTTCTTGAGATAGCCTTGTAATGATATAAATTTCCCTCTTAAAACTGCTTTTGCTGCATTCCCAAAATTTTGGTTGGATGTATTTTCATTCTCATTTGTTTCTAGTATCTTTTGATCTCTCTTCTAATTTCTTCTTTGACCCGGTCATTCTTTAAGAGAATGTTGTTTAATCTCCAACTATTTAGAGTTTTTCCTGTTTTCGTTTTGTAGTTGATGTCCAATTTCAAAGCTGTGTGATCAGAGAATATGCTTGGTATGATTTCAATCTTCTTAAATTTGCAGAGGCTAGTTTTATGTCCCAATATATGGTCTATCCTTGAGAATGTTCCATGCACACTAGAAAAAATGTATAGTCTGATGTTTTAAGGATGAAGTGCTCTACAAATGTCAATTATGTCCATTTCATCTAATATGTCATTTAGGGCTGCTATTTCATTATTTATTTTCTGTTTGGATGATCTATCCATAGCTGTCAATGATGTATTTAGGTCCCCTAAGTATAATTGTGTTTTGGTCAATTTCTCCCTTTAGTTCTGTTAGTAGTTGCTTGGTATATTTCGGTGCTCCCTGTTTGGGGGCATAGATATTGATGACTGTTATGTCTTCTTGTTGTATAGTCCCCTTTACCATTATGAAATGTCCATCTTTGTCTCTTGTTATCTTTTTCACCCTGAAGTCTGTTTCATCTGATATCATTATGGCTACACCTGATATTCTCTGGATACCATTTGCTTGGAGTGTCAATTTCCACCCTTTCACTTTGAGTCTATGCTTGTCCTTGTAGCTGAGATGTGTCTCTTGGAGACAGCATATGGTTGGGTTTAGTTTTTTGATCCAATCTGCTACTCTGTGCCTTTTTATTGGTGAGTTCAGTCCATTTACATTTAGGGTGATTATTGATATGTGAGGATTTCCTGTTATTCTATCTTTAGTTTTCTGGTAAGGCTGTGTCTCCATTGTTTCTTTGCCTTTTTGTTGTTGTCTATTATTTCTGTGTGGTGGTATTCTATGATGTTTCCCTCTGTTTATTCTTTTATTACAGTAGATATTTCAGTTCTGGATTTTTTTTGAGCGGGTACCATTAAGTTTATGTGAAAGAAAGTTTGACATTAAGAGTATTCCATTTTGTTCAGCATGCTTACTTTCTTCATTCCCATGTTCCGGTCAGGCCTTTACTCTCCCCCTTTTTATGTTTTGGTTGACACAAATTGTCCCTGTTGATGGTGGTCAAATAGCCTTCTTTAGTATTTCTTATAGTGCAGGTCGTGTATTAGAAAATTCCCTCAGCTTCTGTATGTCTGGAATGGTCTTTATTCCTCCTTGATATCTAAAGGATATCTTTGCTGGGTGTATTATTCTTGGCTCATAATTTCTCTCTTTCAATAGTTTGAATATTTGGTTCCACTCCCTCCTGGCTTGTAGAGTTTCTGCTGAAAAATCTGATGATAATATAATGGTCTTTCCTTTGTAGGTTACCGTCTTCTTTTCCCTGGCTGCCTTGAGGATTCTTTCTTTGTCTTTGATTTTTGACGTCTTCAATACAATGTGCCTTGGAGAAGGCCTGTTGGGGTTGAGGTAATTAGGTGTTCTATTTGCTTCTTGGATTCGAGGATCCAGTTCTGTCCACAAGTTTGGGAAGTTCTCATCGACTATTTGTTTGAATATATTCTCTGTTCCCTTCTCTCTTTCTTCTCCTTCTGGTATGCCCATTATTCTTATATTGCTCTTTCTGATGGAGTCAGAAAGTTCTTGTAGAGTTCTTTCATTTCTTTTAAGTCTCAAGTCTCTTTCTTCTTCCATCCATGTCATTTCCAGGTTTCTATCTTCGATGTCACTGATTCTTTCCTCCATCTGGTCAACTCTACTACCTAAGCTGGCTATTTCATTCTTCATTTCTTCTACTGAGTTCTTAATCTCCAGAAATTCTGTGTTTTTTTTTTTTTTTTTTTAATTTCAATCTCTTTGGTAAAATGTTCATGTTGTTCTTTGAGTGTGTTTTTGAGTTCATTAAACTGCCTTTCTGTGTTTTCTTGCATCTCATTGAGCTTTTTCATAACTACAATCTTGAATTCTCTGTCATTTAAGTCACATATTTCCATATCTTTAAGTTCATTTTCTGGAGAATTTTCATTTACTTTCTGAGCTGTCTTATTGCCTTGGTTATTCTTGGCAATCAATGATTTATTATTTCTTTCCTAGACATCTACAGGAGTGGGTTCTGCAACAGGTTGATAGGACGAGGTCTTTCTTTTGTTTTCCAGTACGTGTTGGTAGAATATTTTATTTTCTCTCCAACTGAGCCTTTTTCTCTCTCTCACAGTGTAGTGTTATGTTTTCTCTGCACTATTCCAGCTTCTCACACAATGGGGGGATTCCCTGGAAGGTGGGCTTCTCCTCTGTTAACAGTTTGCCTGGGTCATAGGGCACCGTGTCTGTGTGGGGATGCAGAGAGCTTTTGAAGTTCCAAAGCTCTTCCTGCACCAGATTCAGAGCCTGTGTGTTTCAGCAGTTCTGTTTACTCCTGCAGGGATCCACCCACATAGGTGGGGACAGTGGCGGGGTGAGTTGTGAGAGGTGGCCCAGAGCCATGGCTGTGACCACCACCACAGCCTGTCCTACTTCCACAGCTCCTTCCCCTTTGCTGGAACTCGTTGGGCTGCAAATCTGTGTCTGCAGACCACAGTTCTCAGAACTGCAAATATTCTGTTCTTTTGATCTGACACTGCTACTGTTCCACTTTTAGCACCGGGCAGGTGGGGGTGGGGTGAGCTCTGGGAGGCTGGGAGGCGGCGGCTAGTCTCTGTTCCTAAGGCTCTCGTTCTCTGCTTGGTAGTGAGGGCTTAAACCACCATTTTCAGCTTTCTTCCCTCAGTCTTTTCTCCAAGGTCTCTGCCGTGAGCGTTGGGTTCAGCGTGTTATATGCTGTCCCCTCAGCCCTGTGGGCCATAAGCGGAGCCCTAGCAGTCCGAGTTCTTCCCTCTCCCACAGCTGCGGTAGTTCCTGGATGCAGCAAGCTCGGAGCACTGAGCTAGGTCTGCATTCTGTGCCCTCTCGGCTCCGTCTCCACCTTTCTCCCTTCCCTCCTCCCCTGCTCGCAAAATTTGCCCACCTTTAGGTGAATTCTGTAGTGAGCCTCATCGTCTTTCCTGTCTGCTGTGCAGGGAGTCCTTTGTGAAGTTATAGTTGTTCAATTTGTTGTAAATTCCATGGGATATTTCCAGAAGCTCACCTCACCACCATTTTGATGACGTCTCCAGTCTTCTTAACATAGACTTAATTGACCCCTTTTCCTGCCCATCCCTCACCCCACCTTCAGAGGTGTCTGTTGCTTCTAATTTGAATCTACGCTAAGTTCTGTGGTAAGAATTGATGTATTAGTTTTCTACTGCTGCTGTAACAGATTACTGGAAACTACTTGGCTTTAAATGACACAAATGTATATCTTATAATTCTGGAAGTTGGAAGTCCCAAATGAATCTTAATGAGGCTTAAGTCAAGATATTGGCAGGGCTGTGTTTCTTTTGGTTACTCCTGGGGAAAATATGTTTCCTTGTGTTTTCTGGTTTCTAGAGGCTTTCATTCTTTGACTTATGGCCCCACATCACTCCAATCTCTGCTTCCATTGTCATATCTCCTTCTCTGACTCTGCTTCTCCTGCCTCCGTCTTTCTAAGGACCCTTGTGATTCCACTGAGCCCACCTGATAATCCAGAATGCTATCTCCATCTCAAGATCCTTAACTTAATAATACTTGCCAAGTTCTCTTTGCCATGTAAGGTACCATATTATAGTTCTGGGGATTAGGACATGGATATTTCGGGGGGCCATTATTGAGTTTACCACAATCAGCTTGTTTCTTACTGAGTTTGCTCTGTAGCTAATTTGGTTGCAGTTTTGCTACTCTGCAGTCAGTTACCACTCAACTATCTGCTTTTTGTATTCTACATTATTGCTGACATGTCTTATCTGCTATCACCTCCTCTATCATTCTCTGTTTTTAATGGGTTCATCCTTTTTTCAATCTACTACTGTCATATTTGAGGTGTCTAACTTCCATTTTTAACTGGAATTCCTCATTTACTTTACAGATAAGAAATCTCAGATGCAGAGAAATTACATAACTTACTGAAAGTTATAAAGACAATTAGTGGCAGAAATAAACCTTTGTTTAAGAACAGAAACAATGCTAGTTATATAAAGAAAGTAGAATTTCAAAGTTGAAATAGCATGCTGGAAAGAAGCCACATTAATTCCTATTGATAGATTTAGGGTGTTGTTTTCCTAATCAGGAGATTGTCAGAGCTGACTGGTTATCATTTCAAAGATCCGAATGTTGCCCATGTCTCACAGGACTATTGTGAGACTTAATGATAAAAGTTTCTGTGGAAGACTGAGAATGCTTCTATTAAATACAAGCAAGCACATTATTTTTCAGTGAATGCTAGCAATAGCCTTTCAATATTCACTTGTACAATGTGAGTTATATATGGGCAAGAACTACCTTGGAATTCAATTTAGTTGATTACTAGGACATTATTCAGAGGGATGTGGTTGACATTTTCAAGTCCAGAATTGACCAAATTCTCTGTTCCATAATTCAATATATAAACTAAGCTTTCACGTGAGAGAAAGTAAGGTGTAAAGGGAGGAAAACAACAATAAAGTGTTTCTAGCCATCTGTTCATTTTGGTGTGTTCTAAAATAGAATTTCCAGGCAGACAATGTAATTATAATTGGTAAAGGGATGTAGAATCCTATACTAAAGAATACTAACTAGGTTTCTCCCTTACCATGTACCTTTCTGTCTTCCTAGGAAGCGAAAAAATGAAAGACTTGTGTTTTTATCCATCTAGGGATTTGTAAAGAAATAGGAAATGGAGTCGAACATAGAATTAGTACTCCTATCTCAGGACCTGGAGAGAGAGAGAAAGGGGAGAGGAGAGAGAGAGAGAGAGAGAGAGAGAGAGAGAGAGAGAGAGGTGGGAAGAAGTGGCTATTGAAAATATCTCTAAGTATTTGTGAGTTCCTTATTTTACAATTGGCTCATATGTGAAGAGAAGGGGGAGAGGGAAAGGGATGATAGGAATCTCATTTTTAATTCAGTCTAGAAGTGGTGAACCTGATATTAGTCAATTGATTTAACTGAGTCTCATTCAAGTTTTAATTGTTGGATTCCCCAATAAAGCATAACATTTATGAAAAATACCTCTATGAATGAAAAAGAGTTCATTAATTTCTTCTTAAAATAAACCTTTGCTTTTTGAAAGTGTACATCACTGTCTTAATTAGTGATAACAATTCCTTCTCTAAGAAAGGTTCACTCACTCTTCCTTTCCCTTCTGATGGGTGTTCTCACATTCCATAAACCCCCTTTCTGTTGTGCGAGGCTACATTTCATAGCACAGCTAATCATTTACTGGGAAAGGAGAAAGCACAGGAGTCCTGGGGTGAAGAAGTGCCTCCTGAGCCAACAGTTACTTTAGTGTCTGTTCGCGTCTTGCTAAGCACAGATTCCATGGCTCTTAGGATGTGGCCGTAGATTATTTCTAGCCACTGAAGTCCTGTCATATTCCAGAAAGAATTAGAACTAAAATGACCCTAGGATTAAAATGTATTTATTTTTAAATTGAGACTCTGCTTTTTTGTTTAACTGTAGCCTCTAGTTCTTTTACTTAACTAACAGTTGAGAAGAGCGTACCAATATTCCGAGAGGAAGGAAATTAAATTTACCAAAAATCTTCTTGTCCTTTTTACTCTAAGCCTATGTATAGAAGCAGGTAGGAACGAGTGCTGATTTGATTTTCTTTGTGGAGCTAGAGTTACATGGTAGAACTGTGCTAAGCTGAGAAGTGGGGTGTGGTAGGGTAGCGACCCCAAAATATGACAACTTGGCATCTTGAATGTTTTAACCTGAAGGAGATTGAGAAAATAGCAGAAACAAGAAGGTCAATTTGACCTTCCCCCTTGCTTCTACTTTGAAACAGGTCACAGAATCCTCACGTGAGAGGTGCCCTCCCTAATACCTGGAGGAAAGGGACATCCTTATCTTCAAGACAGTGGGACCCTGGGAAGAATCTGAACAAAGAGTCCTTGGTAAGTTTCCCCCAGTTACTAACTTAGTTCATACTCTGACCTGTCCTACTTCTACATGTCTGTTCACTCTTATATATTTTGGGCTTTGGAAGATGCAAATGTTTTGGGCCAAGGAGGAAAGTGAATAAATACGCACAGAAAAAGAAAGCCCAGTTGTAAACATTTTTCTATGGAATTAGCCACCATTCTTTCACTTGCTTTGTCTCACTGACAGGCTGAGTAAGTCCAAGGAGCTCATATGCTAATAGTTGAGCAGAATGATCAGAAGAGCTGTTATATCTTAACATACGGAGGGTGGCAAAAAAAAGTATACACATTTTAAGAAAGGAAAAAAAACGGAATTAAAATTGTAATACTCAATATATGCCAATAACAAAAGAGGAATACAAGTCATGTGTATACATTTTTTTGGCACCACTGGTATATTCTAAGATCAGGAATGCAAGAGTATCAGATTATTTAATCGTTAGCCTTTCTTTAACTGCTCTCGCCAGCCCCAATGGCCCAGACTTTCTGTATGTAAGTTAAAGAAACTAGTTTGATATAGCTAGGAGAAAAGGTTAGGAAATTTTCCTTATGATCTTCCATGTTTGCAGACTCTCTAGATAAGAGTGATAATAACTAATATTCACTGAGTGCTTGTCATCTGTCACGGACTCTACTAAGTTCTCTGTTTCCCATGACAACTCCTTGAAATATGTGTCTATATAGTCCCCATTTTACAGAGAGGAAATGGAGGCAAAGAAAGTTCATTCACTTATCCCAATCATATAGCAAGCATCTGGAAGAGAACAGATTTGAATGTAAACAGTCTAACTCCAAAAACTTTGCTTTTGACCACTATCCGTACAGCCTCATTAAAAATTGAAAGAAACAAGATTGTTCTTTCATATAACCTGTGCTTTAGTCAAACTGGGTTAGATGTTCTTCCTGAATACATAATTTCTCAACTCTGTACCTTAACTTATGTTTTTCTCTGCTCAAATGCCTTTTCTTTTGAACAACTTTATTTCCTTCTGTTCTGATAAAACCATTCCCCCCAACTCAAACAATATCTAGCTCAAGAAGCTTTTCTGAGACCCTTAGTAGAAATTAATCTCCTTTTTTGAACATCTGAGGTGCTTCGTGTTTTCTTCTTTAGTAGTACTGATTACTCTCTACTTTTTATTTATTTGATCTTCCCCATTAAATTATACATTACTTGAAAACAGAGCTTATTTTTGTATCACTACATTCCTGGCATTGGCTGTGCCCATGGTAGATGCTTACAAGTTTGTTTAATTAATATTACCAATATACATTTCCAAATTGTTCATACTTTAGGGAAAATTGAAGCCATGAGCAATGATTCACGTGCTCTTTGTTTTCTGTGTGTCTAGATATGATTGCCTCCTATGTAGTTGTCTCATTGGTCAATAACATGATTTTCAAAAAGAAGTATGGATACAGTTACAGGCCTAAAGTTTATTTAATAGCAAAACTAGATTTTCATGGATGATTATGTAAGGCAAGAGATAACACAGAGATTAGACAGAGATATGGCTCCCACCGTCTTCCAAAATTTCCTATAGGATATGGCTCTTTTATAGTGCATAGAAGAGGTGGTAGAGGTAGCTTAGAGGGCTGCATGATTTCTCTCTTCTTCTGCTCTGTGGCCTGTTTGCTCTTGTGTTCTGTGGAGTGTTGCCAATTAAAGCAAGGAAACAAATTTTACCAAATGATAAAACACCGGTAAGGGTGAGCCCTGGAACCCCTCAGTTGTTCGTTTCATTTTATTCAATCTATGTTTTCACCTGAATATATATTTTTTAATTTGCATGCCCTTTTTAGTTCTACTCCTGTCCTTTCCATTTCCTTATAAAATTTTTATTTTCATTCTTATTAACTTTTCTCCAGATCCCTAGTGTTTATTCAAAGGTCTGCTGCTCTTATGAGTAGTTCATCTTTCCACCATCCTGGGGACATTTTTACTCTTTGGTTTTTCTCCTACTTCAGTTATTCTTTTGTTGTTCCTGTTTTATTTATTCATTTCTTGAGTCAATAATGGAAACACTTTCTTCTTTGTAACTTCCCTGCTTGCCTCAGAGAAACATCTCCCTGTCTGCAAAGTAAAACCTACAACTTCAAAACATTCAGGAAATTAATAAGGAAGAGCTAGAAACTGGTGATCAGGAAGGCAAGTAAACAACATATTCTGAAAAATCTTCAGTAATTTTGAAGCAAGTGCCTGCTTTGTGACAAATAACATTAGAGGAAGTAGGAGAGAGGGTACGTAACTCTTAAGATATTGGTGAATCTCCTACACTGTCAAAAGTAATGATAGACAATACAGTTCTGTCGACGGAAAAGAGACTATTTTGTTACACAACACATTTTTGTCAAGTACTCTAAGCCTTCTATGGTTTTAAAATGTATTGGTGCTTTGAGGGGATTTATTCTAAAAAAAAAAAAAAAAAGATTTATATAACCAGTTTCTTCTTTAATCAGATCACTTTTCTACCATGACTAAAAACAATATACATTTTATTTTGTAGTGAGCATACTTATTTTTCCACCATGGTAGAAATCCTTTATGACTTGGCTTGAAATTGGCTACAATATAGTTCAAAACACCTGCCTAAAATGAATTCATCGCAAATAATCAAAGGGTCATGTCATATGATTGGACTTTATTACGTTTCATATTAAGATTCATTATACAAAGATATTCAGGAAGATTCATGGACACTCAGTGGCACAGTGAAGTCTTGCCGAATGTAATCAGTGATACCAGAGAAGGAAGGAAACGTCCTGTATTATTTCCAAAAGAATATTTTAGAGAAGTGGGCCAGTGTAACATCCCTACATATGCCACTTGATATTGCCAGTTGTATTTAAAAATATATATACACAAATTAGTAAACTGTTACCAAGTAATGGGTTTTCTGTTTCAGAGTGTATGCTTAAGTATAATAGAAATGAGAAATTTCTATTCATATTATGGGCCCTCTATCAAAAGGGTTATGTGTAATGGTAACTGGCAGGAACAAAATAGAATAGCTGAATAATAGACTGAGACCATTTAGCATAGCAAGATGTATGTTTTCAGTTGGGTGTAAGATTCACAGGACTGAGCATAATATTTTCAGTGTGGCCAATGAAGCCCACCCCTGGGAATGCCTGGCATGAAATGAGGAAAAGGAACCCAAACGAGGCTGATGAAGACAAGTGGCCGTGCAGGGCTTGTAACTTGTGGCTGTCTGGTTCAGTTTATCAGAGAGAACGAGAGGCAGGTATTCTTAACAAGGATTCAGATTCAAATTTCCATATCACTGGCTAGAAACTTATCAGCATCCAGGAATCGGTGGAACTGCTTTGTATGTAATGAGAAGCTTTGACAGGTTTGATCTCATTTTAATTGAAGCCAGGGGTCATCTTAGTGGATAAAACTCTAATGGATAAAAATCGCAGTTGGAAGCTATTTTTAGTGAGTACCCTTCATTTACTTTTAAAAAATTATCCGTTTTTAGGATTTTACTTCATCGTGAATGCTATAGAATTTGGAGAATCTCATCATCCTGATATTTAAAAAAAAAATCTTTTTTGTATTTAAAGCTTTTTCTTGCATGTATATGTGGAGGTAACAGTTTATATGTTTTATAAATTAATTTATATGTTTTATTAATCATTCCTTAAATCTTACCATACATGGACATTGAAGTTGTTTTAGACTTCTGAGTATTAAAAATATGCTGGCATGAGCAACTTTTTGCATGAAGCTTTGTCTGTGTTTAAAATAATTTCTTCAGGCAAGATAACTATAAATTGAATCACCAGTTTAAAGGTTATAAACAATTTCAGGCTCTTGATATATGTTCCTACTTTTTTCCAGAAAGATATAATTAATTTATACTTCTATCAGCAAAAGAGAATTGCTTACTTCACTGTACCTTTATCAGCATTGGGCATTATCTTCTTTTTCAATCTGTGCTAATTTGATTATTATTCTTTTAATTTGCATTTGGGTTATTACTCAAATTGAATGTTTTTATATATGTTTATTATCCACTTATATTTATTTTTTGAAAAATTATAACCCTTATTGAAATGTGGACAAATGTCCTGGTACATGTCCTCGGCTCATTAACCGTTCTTGGATTCTTGTTTTTAAAGAATAAGAAGACTAGTTCCTATATTGATTCTGAAGATCTTCATGTAGAGAGGATTTTTAGCTTTCTTGATTTTGACTGATATTACTTTAACTCTCACAACAAGGAAAACCCATCCCTAGGATGATCAAAAGCAGAGCATGCATTGAATGCCTGTCTTCACGTGGTCCTGGGGTAGAGACAAAATGAAAGCGGTTTATCCGGTCACATGCCCTGCCAATTCCCAAGCTTGGCTCCTGTTTTAAATAAAGCTGGTGAATTACTGCATTTATTGGGAAAACTAGTTATTCAGTGCCCAGTATCTGGAGATGTTAATGAGTACTTTGGTCACCTTGAGATTTAAGTGACTTTAAATACTTCCCTTATCTTTTCTCCCCATTTTTCAGCTTTGCAACACAACATTGTTTGTACTCTGACAGGCAGGTGCAAGGCCAAAACCATGGCCAGACATCCACAGTTGTGTGTCAATCACCCTCCCACCTAAAGACAGATGACTCATCGTACAGAATGCATCAGGAACAAGAGCTTTAAATAAAAGAGAATTCTTTGTTTTAGCTTTGCCAACACTTCCCACGTATAAACATTCCTGAGTACCACAGGGATGAAGACCTCTCTGGATTATTAGGACATTATGAGGTTCCAGCCCCATGGATTTAGGCTGCAAGCTTCTCCAAACTTAAACTGAAAACTTCCTCAGGGTTTTTGGCTCAGTGACTGTTTTTTCAAAGCCATCCAAGCAGTGCTGCCACATGAGAGCTATTTTAAGGTCTCTCATGCAGTCCAAGATGTGTGTCTGTGCTCTAGAAGATGTTTCTCAAAGCCTCTGTGTTTGTGGCCAAACAGGTCACCCTATGCCTGGTATACCATATTGTTAATGGAACAAATGACAGGCTGACCACCCTGACTGGACACACCAGGGCTGCTGCCCTGAGCAGAGACACTTGAACCAGATCCGGCCATGCTCTGACCCTTGGGGACTAAATGGCTTCAGCCACATCCCTTAGCCTCACTTTGTTTATCTGAAAAATAAGTGAGCATATGGTCACAAAGACTTCTCCCATGTGTACGGATAAGTAAATCTGACTCTGCTAGCTTCTGTAGATATAACAATAATTTTTTTTTTTACATCTAATCCTCTTAACTGAGAACATTAGTCAATTATTTAAATAAACATTTTAGATTTCCTAAGTGAGCCTCAGTCAAGAAATTACTTTTTCTTCTTCCTAAACTATAGGAGTGAGTAAAAACTTTTCTTAATATATCTAAAGAATCCAAGAGGCTCAGCAATCATAATGATAAAGTCATAGTCATGTGAAAATAAACAGAAACCTCACTTAAAATGGAGTTGGGAGTCTACAGGAGAGAACTCTTATGCATGTGTCACTCAACGCACCCTACTGACCCCAACAGGAAGAGACATACCTTGGGTCTCTGACAGGAAGTGATACTACTTTACTACCTCAGCAAGAGGAAGAAAAGATTCCTCTTCACCCAGTAACAGCTCAACCAATGAGAGATTTGCATAACTCAGCCAATGAAAAGTCACTATACTTTGAATGGTCCTTTCCTCCAATGGACTCTTTATTTACAACAGCCCCTCCCAAGTTCATAAAATAATGTTCCCTTCCTTTGTTTCTCTGGACTTGTGTGTGGTTCACCATTTGACTGCATGACCTGAATTGCAATTTTTGTTCCTGAAAATCCATTCTGCTGGAGAAATATCTAGCTGTCTGTTTAAGGTCAACAGTTGTCAGCTTTGGGCTGTGACACTCTGAGCCTAGATGGCTGTAGAGCCACGACAGTAGTCACAGTCAGAGAAAGTTAAGGTATGAAGGGATCCAATCCTGGTTATCTTAGTGACTGTGTTGGAAGAGGTCATCAAGAGGATGTGACTGTGGGTTGACCCTCAACCTGGACCCATGCAATCAGGGGCTTCCCACCTGTTCCACATCCTTGGAATGTATGTTCTGCCCACTGTTGCCACACTAAGAGCTGTTTCAAACACAGTCTTAAGAGAGTAGGTATTGTTGAGACCATCTGGACTGAATACATGACTAAACCTTGTTAAGGCCTCTGCATAAACTTTTAAGACTCTGGCAGGCAAGTGTGGAGATCTAGTGGTATTGTGGTCACCTGAGACATGCCTCATGTGTTAGTTCCCTTACTTATTAAACCTGCCACCTACCAATCTGTAGAGCTCTGCCTCTTTCTTTTGTCTCTCCCTGCCCTCTCTGTAAGGAGGCCAGTTTACAAACCAACAAAAGGTCTATAGAAACTCTTTTTCCTAATTAAGACAAGACAGTTTTGCATTATAAGACAAGATATTTTGTTGAAGTCTAGTAGACATAGAAGTACAGGTGAAACTAGAACAGTCCTGGGAAACTGAGCCAATGTCACGATAATAGAACTCTAGAGTTTATTCTGAATGAAGCATAAACTTATTTGAAATGTTAGGTTTTTAACCAATTTGTAACTAGTTTATCTAAAGTCTGGTTTGGTTTCTTTGCTTATAAAACTCCAATGAAAGAGTTCTATTTAAATACAGTTGGAGTAGAAAAATGTAAACTTAGGTAGAACCAACTGTATGTTTGGTTACTATACTAAGTTTCAACAGTGACCAAAAGATAGTGGGCATCTTTAACACTAGTGTTATCCAAACCAAGGACCCTACTCAAACTGGCATCTGTAAAGATGGCTGTATGCACACTTTATCTTACCAAGGCAATATTTGGAAAATTGGCCAACTATGAATAGGTATCCAAAGTGTAAAAAATCTGATAGATAAGCAAATGTTTCTCTTATCTGTGCGTTTAATATATCTGTTGTCAAGATAGTGGGCTGCTGTCTCTTTATATTAAAATCAACCCTGAGGAATCTGTACAAGTAAGAGAAAAATGGAGAGCCAATAAAATAAAATAAACAGGAGATACCCTTAGGGAGGCTAAAATTTGTATTGAGCTGGTGCAAGTGGAGAGAACTTCCAAGGATGGAGGGCTATAGAGGGCAGAGTTGCATGGGTCAGAGCAAGTATCTTAAATGCTGCTTTGCCTTTCCCCTGCATTTTCTTGAGACCAAGGCTACTCCTTCATAGAAGTCAGTGGCTGCAGCAGACACTGATGCTCTGTGCCTCCAGTGTAATGAAAGGGCAGGCACAAGCTCTGCTAGTTGAGGAGCTGATAAAGGCAGATGTTGGGGGCTAGAATTATTGAGGCACAATCACTCATATATATGATGGTTGATGCTGGCTGTCAGCTGGTTACTTAGCTGGGACTATTGGCTAAGACACCAATATGTAGCCTGAGCTTCCTCATAAGATGGTAACGGGGTTCCAAGAGAGAGATCACAGAATAAAGTGAATTACCTCTTAGGGTAGCTAGACATTATACTTCATTCTATTTATTGAGGCAGTCACAACGTTCCATCCAGGTTCAAGATGTTGGGAAATAGATTCCACCTCTTAATGGGAGAGTGACACAATTCTAGAAGAGTATGTAGAACTGGAAATATTATTACAGACATTTTGGGGAAATAAACTTGTTACATAAAGTTACCTCTAAATAAGGACTGGAAACTGGACAACAAATGTCATGTGTATCAGGGGATTAGACTGATAGAAAAATAATTTGAATTTAGGTTCAGCGGCAACAGCCAGCCACAAATCTAGTTAAACAAGGAATTCAGACATCTCCTAGGAGAGAACTCATTTCAAGGGAAGAACACCAGGTGACAAACTTTGCTCAGGAGTGAACCACTCCCATTGTGATTAAAAACTGCTTTGAATGCAGTTTCATGGGTTATTCTTGTCAAGGGTGACTACAGGATAAAACATTTAGCAAAGGAAGAGTTTATTTGTTAAGATTGTAAGAAAGACCAGGACTGGTTCACAAACTTAAAAATACAGTAAGTATTTAAAGAAAAAAATCCCCACAAGATTACCAAGGTGACCATGTTTATCAGTCAGCTCTTGTCAACGTGCTGTGTAACGAACTACTACAAACCCTAATGGCTTAACAAGCATATAAACTAGTTAGCTTTAGTCTGGATTTGACTGGTGGTTGCAAGCTGCAATTTGGGCTTGAGTCTTCTCCAAGTGTTTCCCATCCTATCCTCCTTGGTCCAGTGGGCTAATTGGGGATGTTCTTTTCAGGTGATGGCAGAAGCTCATGGAAGAGTAGATAAAGGTGATATTTCTCAAGGACTGGGCTCTAAACAGGTAAACTGTCACTTTCAACCCATTGGTCAAAACAAGCTATGTGGCCATTCCTAACATCAATAATGTGGGGAAGTATACTCATTTCCAGTGGGTGGAGATCCAAAGCCACGTGTCAAAAAGCAAGGACAGAGGGAGGGATGAAAAACTGAAAACACTTGTGTATTCCCATAAAATGGGAATCAAAAGGTCTTTGATAAATTGTTCATGTTGGAAAACAGCAATTTCCTCATATGATTTCCATATACACAAACATTGTGGTGTATGCACCCACACAATTTTAAGACATCAGTATTGTGAAAGTAAGAAAGAACATAGTTTTTGTTAGTGAGTTTCAGCGTCTTATGGGAAAGGCTCAAAGCTTTCACCTATTTTTGGAGTCTAGAATTAGACCAGGGAACCCTTTAAATTTTTTTATAAATTTATTTTTGGGGTTATTACTTGTTTGTTTTTCCTGAATGTGAGAAATGATGGTCATTTTTATCCATAAAGGTAGCAAGTATCCCATGTTCCAAATAAAGGACTCCTGTCTAAATCTGACTTGGGGGGTTGGGATAGTGTAACATAATATAAAGCTGAAAAAATATTGACTGGGATCAGGTTGTGAATTGTATGTGTATCAGTGTCGTGCGGGAGACCCTGCTCACTGCGCCATTTATCATGCAGGGCGGCATACGGAGTCTCTGGTACCACTCCCCACATAGGAACGCAGGACATGGTGAGGCCAAAAAGGAACACCCACAGAGCCATAGATAGGGGAGTCATACTACTATATTCTCACTGGCGGCACTATAGTCTTACTGGAGGCTGGATCCACACTGTCCGCAACCCGCCATCCTAACTGCAGTCCACGCTTGCCAGCTCAGCCACCATCTTCTTGCTAGCCCCCATTTTCTGCTAGCGTAGCCACGGCAGTTATATTAGTGGCCAATGGCTCACTGGTTACAGCTGACGGCCAACTAGCCACAGCTGATGGCCATCCAATCACAGTCGATGGCCATCCACCACCTGAGTGAGCACCTTTCCATGTGAGGCCGAGAGCCTGGAAACTGCACTCCTGGCTCTGTCCCCACAATCAGGCGAGGGAGGTTGAATTTTGCTTTCTGAGAAGTCATCAGAAAGCTTTGACTGCATCGGATTTCAATATATCAGTTTTAAGTTTTAGAAATCTGACTCTAATAACAATTGAAGAAAGAGTAAATATATCTTGATGCAAGGTAGACAATAATCATTATTCCAAAAGAGAAATACATCCAAGAGATCGCAGATAGTGGAGAGATTAATACTAACTGGGAGATTTTGGGAAAACCACTAAATAAAATGGGAATCAAAAGGACATTGATAAATTGAAAACAAGTGATGAGAGAGGGAAGGCAAGCAAGGAAGAAGGTGGAACATTCATTTATTCAGCAAATACTTATTGATTATTATAGGTTCTGGGCATTGTGTTAAGCACTGAAAATGTAATTTTGGACAAAACCAAAATTATTTCCTACCATTGAGGAGTTTATATCTAGTGGAGAGTTAGATGTAAATCAGGCATTAACACAAATAAATTAAAAACTGCAATTGTGACAGACCCCCGTGGAGGAGAGATACACAGTGCCAAGGAACTCTACAAGGAGTTTGTCATGGTCAGGTTAGGGAGATCAGGGAATTCTTCCATTAGGATGCAACACAGAAGCCAAGATCTGAAGGATTAATAGGGGTTAATTAGATAAAGAGAGAAGGGATGACATCTGACAGTATTGAGGGCTTAATATGTGCCAGATGTTTCCTAAATGCTTTACATATATCAAATCTTTTCATTTTCAGAATAATTCTATGATACAGACTCTGTTATTTATCCCCATATTACAGACACTGAAACTGCAGTTCCCTGAGGGTTTGAGGTTATATAGCTGGTGCATGGTGCACCTGGAATATGAACACAGATAACTGTTCCAATGCTCCAGTTCTCTCTATTCTCATTACATCAGCTCCCCAGGCAAGGAAGAGAATCCAGGCAGAAGAAATGGCATATTCAAGGCTCTGGCAGAAGCATGTCTGGAACGGAAATGAGGCAATGTGATGCAAGCAAAAGTAGCAAGGGATGCAGTGAGACAGGAAAGGCAGATGAAGGCCACTGATACAGCGCTTTATAGTGCATGCGAAGGAATTTTTTTAAAGCAACTTTAGGATATTGGAACATTTTAAGGAGTGAGATCATATGTTTAAATATTCATTTTGAAAATATCGTGGAGAGGGGATGAAACAGCAGAATAGATGCAAATAGACCAATGTGGTGGTTATTGTAATATATGAACAAGAAGTGATGATAGTGGAGAAGAGGCTGCTGTTGCAAGAGATAGGCAGCTATGGGTGGATCTGAGCTTTTTACCAGGTAAAATTGCTTGGACTTTGTGAATTGACTATCAGAGGGGTATGGTAGGAGAAGAGAGGTGTTAAGAATGACTTCTTGTTTCCGGCTTGTACAACTGGACACCTGGCACTAGTGAGGACAGCCTCACTTGATGGATTATTTTGGGAACTGGGCAAGGTCATCTCTGGCAGGTGCGGAGACTGGGATATGGAGAAATGAGAGGATGACTGTAGCAGGGGGTGAGTGCCTCCTTGTCGATAGCTTTTCCTCTAACTCTGAAGATTGGTAGTTGTCAGTCGCCACAAAAAAAATAGAAGCAACTGAAAATAGGAAAAGATACGGCTTCTTTTGGCAGATAACATTAGATACACAGACAAGAATCACTTTATTAACCTCAGGTTTATACTTAGATGCATTAGATTTTCTGATCTTGACAACATAATCCAAATGGTAGAAGAACCATAACTGAATAATGTCAAGTAATTTTGAATCAAATATGAATTATATTTTTTCATCATCTAGAGCTTGGTATAGTATAGGGTTCTAGGATTAGATGGTATCTCAAAGGAGTACAAATTTCTTCTCCTTTCCCTCCCAGCTCAAATGCATTCATATCATCACAAACTACATCATTTTTCCCCCTTAAAAAGACCCAGAGGAAACTAACATTCATACATACATTTATTTATTTATTTATTTATCTGCAAATAGTATTTGCTTTCTAAAAAAGAAAATAAATCTTGCAAGTTCTTTTTTGCATGAAAATAACATTGATTGCAAGAAATGTCTTGCCTTAAAGGACAGACCTGCTTTCTTGCAAAAATTTAATTAAGCTTAAAAGTGCCATGAAATGCAATTGGACATTTAACACAAGTAGACTGGAATAGAAGCTTCAGGTGATAAACAGGACACTAAATGTAGTTTAAAGTGAGATTCAGATATAAAAGAAACTGCCCAACTAGAAGCTGTTTTTAACTATACTTTACTTTTGGTTCTCTTGTAAAAGAGTTAATAAGGGTACTTAAACCCATAAATTTAATTCTGCTTTTATGCCCTATTCTTGAGACAGCAAATTATCATGAACTGTAAGACATAAATGGAAGGAAGGTTATTTTCTAACTCTTGATTACATTCATTGTTAGAGCTTTACAGCTCAATCAAAAACATGGTCTAGGCAGTTTTTCAGTGCATTCAGGTCACACAGACAACCAAGATGATTTAGCTAATGGTTCTCAATGATGTTATTCTGACTCCCAAGGGATTATTTTAAAAGTTTGTGGAGGCATTTTAGTTGGTCACAATGATCGGGGGACTTTACCAGGTGGGGCTGATATGTTAGCTAGCCTGCCATCTCCAGGACAGTTTTATAAACATATAATTTCCCCATGTAGTGCACTGCACAACCACTGAATATTCTATTGGTCATTCCCATAGGCAAGAACCTCCTTTATAATTATCTGAGCCTAGAATGTAATTCAATTTTATAGAGCAACACAAAGTATTTATTTTTCAGAGCTCTTAATATAAACTAAAATTTCTAGAAGTGCTATTATATTGTATAGCAATGTACTGTTGACCCTTTAACAATGCGGGGTGAGGGGTGCCAACACCCACACATTCGAAAATCCACGTATAACTCCCCCACAACTTAACTACAGTCGGCCCTCTGTATCCACGGGGAATTGATTCCAGGAACCCCTGCAGAAATCAAAATCCATGGAAGCTCAAGTCTCTTATGTAAAATCATATAGAACAACGATGTATATGTATAGTTGGCCCAGAGCATCCGCGTCCCAGCCACGGATGTGATACTCACAGATATGCAGAGCCAACTATATTTATTGAAAAAGTCCACATATAGTGGACCTGCACAGTTAAAACTTCTGTTGTTCAAGAACCAACTGTATGTTGAAGAAATTGTATACTGTCTTATTTTAAGTTTTACAGAAATGTGATCTCCCCTTTGATAAATCATGCCATCAGTGGGAATGCCTGCCTAAGATAAATTTGAGCAGTACTCTAAAAACTCATCAGTATGCATTTACTGCTGTCCTATTCATGGTGAGTCTACGTACAGGTGCCAGAATCCGACTTCTTCATTATGTCTCTCCAGGTAGTGGCAATATTGCAATGTAGCTGTGCCTGAGAACTTATATCTCAAAATACCAATTAATTTATTATACATTGTTTTCTGTTTAACATATATATGTATGTATGTATATATATACACACACACATATATATATATACACACACACACACACATATATATATACATATTTGGTAATTATGGATATAGAGAGTTATGTTATCTATGAAAGTGTTCATTACAAAAGTGGAGTGTTGTGTCCAACAGGGTTAAGTTTGAACATCACTCAATCATATATGTGAATTATATAAATTTTAAAAGGCCAAGAAGAGACAGTTGACCCCACTGCAGAGTTCAGAGGTTAGGTTATGGACAGTATAAACAAACACCTGAAATATGGGTATGGATATTTGGTTGAAAAAGCATATTCAAGTAAAAAATACTAGCAATTGTTTACATTATACCATATATACATACATCAGAGTATTTTAGTGAGAAAATATTGCACAAATCATGCGTAAGCCTACAAGCGTTTTGAAATAAATACATTCAAATTTCTGCAATTAAGTAGATACTGTATATAAATTTGATATGGACACTTTCTCTGGCTTATTTTTAAAACAATTTATCTAGAGTTGAAATAAAACTGATTTTAAAACATTTCATCATAGACACAGACAATAGTTTAGTGGTTGCCAGAGGGTAAGGGGGATGGGGGGTGGGGGGTGGGAGATGAGGGTAAGGGGGATCGAATATATGGTGATGCAAGGAGAACTGACTCTGGGTGATGAACACACAATGGGATTTATAGATGATGTAATACAGAATTGTACACCTGAAATCTATGTAATTTTACTAACAATTGTCACCCCAATAAATTTAATAAAATAAATAAAAAAAACAAAACATTTCGTGTTTAACATATAATAAATGTATTGAAAACGTTAATATTTATTTCAAATACATATTTTTGAGCACTTAGAGTACATATTTTAATCACACACACACACATACGCACACACACACACACACACACACACACACACACACACAAAGACAATGTAGGCTCAATCTTTTGGCCAAATTGTCCAAGTCCTGGCTTCATGACTTATATGTCTTATACACATTAATTATTATATATGTTATATATAAAGTAACATATATTTTAAGTTAGGCAGTAAATTTGGAATATTTAAGAAAAAGTCTCTTCTGTGTACCAAATTTTTCTTCATTAAGTTAACCTCACTAATAATCTCAACATATACTTTCCTTGCCTGGAAGATTCAGGCGACTGAACAAGTAACTGGGTAAGCCAAATAGATTCTAAAATTTAAGAGCTGAACTATTATGTGAAATTCTACCAAAGTTAATATTCAGACTTACAATAAATACCTCTCTTTGTAAAGTAATAGTTTATAATTATAGTTCTCAACTCTCATACATTCAACATTGATAAATCAACATAAACAAACAACCTTAAACATGCTTTCCTACACTAAATTCACACTTTCAATAAGTCACTTAGAAAATCAATTTTTCAAAATATTACACAGAAGTGACTAGCAATCACGTTATCTTTCTGAGAGGTTTGTTCCTCTGTTTACAAGCTGTGAAATCATATGCAATTTACTTTACTCTACTAAGCTTCAGTTTTAAATGTGATAACTATAGCATCTCACAATATTGTGGTGTTAAATTGATTAATGCATGCAAAGATGTTTTATACAGTCCTCCATAAAGTAAGTCCTCATAAAATATAATATTCTGAATATTAGTTGTTAGCAATAGCAAAGGTCACAATTATTTGGGCATTTTATTTTATTTTGCCCTTATTTTTTTTTAAAAAATGAGGAATAACAAAAGTTAAGATGTTATTATTGTAAAATGCTTAGTCTCAAAAAATTAAAATAATGCAGACAAAGCAGGAAATTACTAGCTGAAGTCTTGAAGTGCTGTGTCTTTAGCCACAATCTCACATTCTTTGAACCCAAGCTCAATCTCACACACAATGAGTTGATAGGTGAAGGAAAATAACAAAATTAGCAATTATGTATGAGATATTGAGGATATATTGTTAAAATTGTTTTCAAAAGTAACAAACAATTCGTGATTTTATCATACCATTCATCTCTCAGAGTGAAACATTGCTCCTTATAAAAATGTTTTCACAGTGAATTTTTTTCAAGGTTTTAAGGAATAGCTAATATATAAAAATAGGGAATGTTGCCATGAAGCAGCCTACCCATCTGTCTCCTTGTACCTGCCCCTAAAGAAAGGAGAGTCTGTGAGACGGATCCTTTCAGGGACTTTGCTTCACCTTTGTGCTTACACCTTATGTGTCTCTGTTTGGCCCCAGAAATATGGCTGGCTAGTCAAAGATGGGTACGACTCCCCACGTGGGGGGCAACCCAAGCCAGACACAGCCGTGCGGGGACCATCTGGGGAACCCACGGGGTCGATAGAGGTGGGCACAGTCCCCCACCTTCCCCAGGCTAAGGAGAGCCTCTGCCTCTGTGGCTGCATTCCTTCCCACAAGCTGCAGGGGAAGTGACTCAGTGATGTGCTCTCCATCTATTCATATAGATTCCTATTGGTTTTGTCCCCTGGGGAAGTACTTATCCTGGGACTTATGGTTCAACTGCCTGCAGGCAAGGGTGATTGGCTTAAATCAGTTTCCTATTGTGATGCATGGGATTCACAGATCTTGAGATTGACAAGCTTTACTTCTTTTACTTCTACACCTAACAAATAAAAATCATGTGTTGGCCCGATTCGATTCGGGGTTCAGTCCTTGAGGCTGCAGTCCCTTGGCCCTGCTTGCCCTCTATTCTTGTCTACTGTCTTTTTTAAACTCGTGTCGCCCTCCTCGCTTCCCACAACTCTTGTTGTGCTGGACACGACAAGGGAACATCTTGTAAACTCCAATTACTAATTTTAATTTTAATTTTTCACTCATGACGATGCTCCGACAATCAAATTCTTCTGCTACTGTGTTTGAACATACCGAAGGGACTGAGATAACATACATGTGCAAATATAATTTCTTTACTTCTTAACAAATTTTCAAAAGCAGTTATTAATGTAACTGTCTCCTTATTTACTGGCTTGCCTTGCAGATGGTGCTGCTATGGAGACCCTGTTTCTCCTAATCCTGTAGTATATTTTTTGAAATTCTGTATTGTACGTAAGGTAAGGCGTTCGAAAGTTCTAAACATTTGTTTAGGTATTTCTTAATTTGCTTTTATCTTCTTAAGGGATAAAGCTGGAAATTTAAAAACATCACCACTATATTTCAAAACAGTACATTTTTCCCTAGGCATTTTCTTCTACACGGCTTCCAATTTGCCAAATTTTACTTTATATTTACATGCACAGAGGGATTCTATTGAAAGCCTATTGAATCCTCATATAGTGACACTGGAAATATTCTTCAAGTCAAAATTCTTACATGGCAATTTAAAAAATTGTTGAGAGGGATAGTAAGTAATTATGTATTATCTACTTATTCTTTTCTTTAAGTAAAGAGACAAAAATCAATTTGACTTATGGTCTCATCATAAATAATATATTTGGACATTGAAAGCAAATGGTCAAAGTTTAATCACTGAGCCGATTTCTAAGGGCTACACGCAAATAAACTGACTTAAAATATAGAATGTCTAACAGAGACGGAAGAACAAAAATCACAGACATTATCTCTCCTTGGGAAATGAAAAGCAGAGATCACATTGAAGCTGTCATTAACAATGTAGTGATCAAATGCTGGCAGATTTTTTAATGTACAGAAATGAGAAAATCTAGTTCATTGGCTCTTGTGTCAGGAAGTAATTTCTAGGTTTCATATTTTAAAGCATGATTGACTTAGGCAATGCTGCAAAATATACTATTTGTAAACTGTCAATATTTTGGAGATAACAAAATTTTCTTGAGTAGGATCCGTTCTGACGGTTACCCTCTTTCTCTCCACCCGTAAGTGTGGGGATGCTGGGAGCCAATGTGAGGATTCTGCCAAGAGCTGGATAAGTTAATTTCAATTACATTTTCAGGAACTGGGGATGCAACCACAAGGTCATTCATGGACCCACTGGGCCCACTGCAAGTATAAGATAAGGTAAAACTCCTGGTATCACTGACCACTGATTGCCCAAACTTTGACTCGTGGACCACTATGGTGCCTAGGATTCCTATGGTGCCTAGGAAACAGTGTTAATTCAGCATATATATCTAGAAACGCCTGAAAAGTGTTTCTTTTTCTCTGGCATGCAGTAACTTTAGAAAATGGTCTGCAAAGATTTTTAGTACACACTTGTGCAATGTAACAGGGTCCTTCCTCAATCAAGAGGCTCAAAGTTCATGAAATAGCTTCCCTGAAGCTAGAGGAGAGGTCTCCATTGCGGGCCTTCAAGTCCGATTTCTGGGTGTGAGATTTTCTGTTGTACAGATCAGGTAATATTTTAGAAGTAAATCATTCATCTTTTTCATTCCTAGCAAAACTATAATCAATGAGTCATTTTCAAATCCATGAGGCTCAAAACATTCATATTCCCATATTGTCTGTTTTTGCTGCCCATTGCAGAAATGATACCCACCTTGCTTCTGGCAGTTAATCACTGTCAGTTGGACTTGCCTCTTCAGAATCCCATTATCTTATTTTAAATCAGGGAGCACATCTCCATAGTGGAATATTCCACCTTCATCCTGGCCTACCCAGACCAGTACCACTGAGCTTTTCAAAGATATTGGTACTCCCATCAGTGATGTGTTTCTCAATGTCATAATTAAGGAAGTAGCCTTTTTTCTTTCCAGGAAGATATAGTGGTCTTGGGAGGTTTTCAAGTCTTACAAGATACATTTACTGCAATATTCTTATATTATCAACTTTTTATTTTCTTGTTTTACAGATACTAAGGAAGTTCTAATCTTTCAGCCCCACCAAACAAACTGCTACAGGCACTTCCAGCTGTTAGAGCTAACACATAAAATCCAGAATCTCTGGCAATGCACTCGTATTAGTAAACTGAACCGAATCCAATGTTAAATTTCATCTTTCTTGGATTAACCCTCTTAGAATCCATTCACATGTATATTCCTCGGGTTTCTGCTAGTATAACTTGGCATAACCTTGCAATTCCTTTGGAATGTAAGTTGTTTTCCCCATGATCACACTTTGTACTTGTCCTCTCAGAGCATGATGAGATCTGGCTTTACTTATTGGTCTAGTGGCCATGAAGGATGGCGTGGGCCTTGAGAACAAGCATCCTTTTTATTTTCTTTTTAGGAGGGCACAGCTCAAGGTGGTCCATGTGAGGATCAAACTGGCAACCCTGATGTTATTAGCACCACACTCTAACGAACTGAGCTAACCGGTCACCCCCAAGCATCCTTTTTTAGAGTGAGACTGGAAAGCTAGGACCAAGACTGCATGTAGAAGAAAACTATTATCTTGTCTCAGAAGTTATTTCCTTACCCTGGGCAGGGGTCCTGTGCCTCTCTCATTTAGGCATTCCTGGATCTCATAAAGGGAGGCCTAGAGCCTTGAAGTTCCACGTGGTCACCTAGATTAATAGTGACCCTGAAATTTTTTGAAGCAAAATCTAAAAGACTGACTCCACTGGCATTGTCAAGGAAGAAATGTTCTTACCTGCAACTAATTGGCTTTTAAATGTTAAATTCACTCACAGCTTTATTAAAGATTCCTTAATCTATGCTGAATCACGGAATTGTTTGAATAAGAACAATGTAAATTATTTGTTATAGAAGGTAATATAATTATCATCAACTAATGTTCACACAGTGAGTGCCCAGTGAATTTAAAGCACTGAGGCCGATTTGGAGGCATACATCAAAGATACCTGGCTCAGGCACTAACTGGTTATGTGTGACTTTGGACAAGTCATTTAATCTGTCTTAATTTTTTTTGTTCCTGTCATATGGGTAAAGTAATACCACCTGACTACCCACAAGACAGTTATAAGGATAAAATAAGTGGACAGTTTGCTTGAATAGTACACAAAACAGGGCAAAAGATTAGGGGTCAAAAAATGAAAACAGCTACAGACAAGAGCGGTTCTTGATATATTCTGATGCAGGATGAGAAAGAGGATCATATATGATTGCAGTAGTCATGTACGGATATTATTTTTTAATATATAGCTGCCTGCTGAAGTATATGGGAATTTGTTAGGATACTCTCTATACTTACGTTTCGGTATGAATTTCACATGAGAAAATGTTAAAAATAAAAAATACAAGTTCTTAATTTAGCATAATTCTATATTTAGAGCAGCATTAAAGAAGAAGTCTTTTATTACAGAGGAAATAAGTAAGAAAAAAAGGAAAAGAAACAGGAGTGATGAACATAAGAATGGATCAAAAGTTAAGAACTGTACTTGATGCTGGGAAGAAACTGAGAAGGTGAGAGGAAAGCCAGCCAACAGAACATATTTTTGGTAAAGAAACAAAGGGGAGAAAATAGTGATGAGAGGAAAAAAAAGAAGAGAGGAAATGGACAGGGGACCCAATAATTTAGTTGAAGGACAGGAAAGACACTCTTCATTAATGCCTAAGGCTACTGTTCCTATTTGCATTTGAATTTGTTTCAAATCTATTTGACTACTGAACATGTCCTCTTAGAGTCTTGCAGCTCGTCAAGCTCAGCATGTGAAAAGCAGCAATTATTTCCAATCCTACCTGCCCTAATCTCTCTCTCCCTCTCTCCCTCTACACACACACACACACACACACACACACACACACACACGCGCTCCTAACTCTTATTCTCCCTGTTTCTGTTCATGTCAACCAAATAGTCACCCAAGCCACACACTTCTTTCTTCTCCATCCCTCTCCACATCCAACAGGTCACTAAGTTTTACTGTTTCTGCCTTCAAAACACCTCAAGTTGGTCACATCCTTAATCTGTATTCTTTTCAAAGTTATTATATAATTTTCCTCACTGGTTTTTCTGTTTCCAGTGTTGACCCAACCTGGACTATCCCTAGTTGCTTCCAGTGATGGGTTCTAGAGTCCAGATCTGATGGTGCCATACCCCTGCTTAAAACTCAAACAGCTTTGCTTTACGTATTAGGCATTCCATCATCCAGCCCTTGCCTACCTATGTAGCGCTATTATATGGTGATCCTCACTTGCTGCCTTTCCACTCATATCAGACTAATTGCAGTTTCTCAAACACAGCATGCATATGTATGCATCTGTGCCTTTGCACCTGTTTTTCCGTCTGCTTGGAGCGTTTTTCCATCCAGTTGATGGACTTTTTACTTACGCTTTAAGAGCAGGTATGAGATCTCCCTCCTCTGTGAAGCCTTTGCTGACCCAAACCCCATGAGAACTTAAGCATAGCATAGTTAATACACCCTCTAAACCCACCATTGTCCCTCTTACATATCATTCTTACAACACCTGATACCATTTGTTTGCTTGTGTCTCATCTACTAGATTGTAAACTCATCCAGGTCAGAGATCACATTTTGCAATTTTTTTTGTGTCCTCAGCAGCCAGCTCAATACTTTAGGGCGCTATAATACTGCTGGTAAGAGCTTTGTTGCTGTCTGTTTCCATCATATTTGGGGGATATGTGTGGCCCCATTTCTAGAACGAAGAGGCATAAGAATAGGGTTTTTCTTGTATGAGTATTTCTCTTGTTGTGCATGTATTTATATAGCTGCATGTGGCTTAATATAGAGATATAGAGCTTTGTGTACTTATAAGAGACACCTTTTTTGTGTGCCTGTGCATTTATAAACCAAACACTATCTGAAATGCTGTGCGTGTATAGTCTATTATTTTCTCCCTACCAGCCATATAATGTAGATGTTATTATATCCATTTTAATGATAAGGGAATTGAGGGAGACAGATTAATTAGCTTGGCTGTGATTACATATTTTAGGTCAGCTGGATGGCTCTAATGCCAATTTTAGATGCTCTTCTGGACTCTAATGTTTGCTGTTCTAAACAGTTGTTAGACAACTTGTATGTAGGTTAAAAGCTGTACCTAAAGTCCATGTCTTTAGAAAGGTTAAGGTTTGCCTTTCTGCCAGTCGTTCACCTGTTCACATGGTTTTGGTTTGAACTTGACTCTAATGTCATTCTAAGGAGAGATTGGATTGGCATAATTCCTTTTCCATAAGGAATCTAAAGGAAAAAAATAGTGCATTTTAGGCATGGCTATTATTTTGTCTGTCCTAGGTCAATATAAATGAAACTGGAGTTTCTTTCTTTTGCAGAGGAATTTATTTGTACAGGATCTGTTCATCATGGAGACACAGTGACAAACCATCTACAGTGACAAACCCAAAACTACCAGAGGCAGTTGACAAATGTCAGTGAATTTCACTGTCTCTTCTAGGCTTAGGAAAACATAAAATCATATTTAAGTAGAGAATTTTTATTCTATCTGCAAGAATTCTGAGCCACCGCGTTAGAACTGGGTAACTGTCAGAGAAAGCTTTTCTGTTTTATCAAAATTCTTTATTTGTCTGAAATTTAGCATCATATTGCTACATCAGGTTCAGGCTCAAATCAGAGTTTATGATTGGAATCAATATACCTAACATTCTGAAACTGAAATTCCATAGAAGGCAACCTGATTTATTAATAGTCTGTTTAGTAAGAAAACCCCACTATCAATGTCATCTAGGGATTTATAGAACCAATTACTCTAGAGCAGGGGTGTCAAAACTGCGGCCCGCGAGCCAACTGCGGTCCGCAATCCATTGTTAATTGGCCCGCAGCAAATTCCAAACATATATTTAGTTTACTTAAATAAACCAGATGAGGCAATACGTACTTCACCTCGAGTGAGTGGCCCGGCTGTTTGTGTATTTTACTGCATATGGCCCTTGGTAAAAAACGTTGAAAAAAGTTTGGACACCCCTGGTCTAGAGAGTCTTGTTTTCTTTTACTATGAGCATTGCAGTAATATTTGGGTGGGAATAATTTGTAAGTCAACATAAATATAGTGGTACGGGTAAATCAGAGAGGGAAAGTATTGGAATAAAGAAAGAAGACATAGTCCAAGATAAAGTGCTACAATATAAAATTGAAAAGAGAGTCAACCAGAAGGTTAGAAGATTGAATACAATATAGAATTATCTAGAAAATTATGAGTATATGAAGGCAGGAGTCAAACAGGAAATCTTTAGAGAAGTATTAAAAAACAAAAAGCCATACAAATAAAATATCAATCAAAGAATAAGGAAATAAATGAGTGTATTTGAGCCATGGCTGTACATTAGCATCACTTGAGGAGCTTTAAAAAAACACTAATTAATCTGAGGTGAGCTCTGAGTATAGACTTTGAAATTCCCAGGTGATTCAAATGTTCATCCAGGGTGAAAAAACTCTAAATTAAATGATGCTTTGGAGGCTATTTACAGGTCTCTTACTTTTGAAAGATTAAAAATGTGTGCTATAAATAGAGACTTATATTGAGTTTTATCTTAGTAACATTTCAAAATCTTTGTTTTCTGTGGAAGTCCTTAAGAAGAAATCTGACTTATTAGAACAATAAAACCTTTAATGGTTTATATTTGGCTAATTCTTTCACATCCTTTCATGTTTCTAGTAGGGTATATTTTCTTTAAAATTCATGATGACCCTTGTTTACTCATAACAGCTATGAAAAAGATTAAAGAAAAACATCACTCTTATTTTAGAAAGAACTCTTTAAAAGCTGTAGCTCCACTTCTTCATGTTAATTTAAATAGCAGCTGCCTTGCTTTTTATTTTCCTTTCTAAGGAAATCATCAAAAAGTCCTTTCAATATTTATATGATGTGAAAAAATCTGTTTGGCGTAGATAAAAAAAATAATTTTCTTCAATCTTCTTCCCTCAGGAATTTTTCAGTTTTCCACAAATACCAGGTGAAAAAAAATGATTTTAGGAAAGTTTACTTTTAAATGTCCCCGGTCAGAATACGATCTAGTATCCAGTATCCTTCCATCATCTCTGGAACATCGCTGGGCAGCTTCAGTAGCTGGTCTGGTCTGTCCTCATCCATTGCCCGAGATCGTCTCACTCTTCACACGGAACTCTTGGTGTGTCCTCTCCTCATCTACAATGACAACTTCTGAGGGAAGCATTATATTTCACAAATGCTTATGCTCCACTGTGTGTAGCTCAACACTGTAGTTGTGGAATATATATTTGTTGTATTAATTAAATAACCTCCCCACTCACACCCTGCCCTATTGAAAGGAGAAGGCAGATCTCAGTGAGGTGTTTCTGTATGTGTGATAACCATTGTAATAGGGCAGGTCCAAGGTTTGTAGGAAACAAAAGGAATATTTCCTTTTGAGTAGCAGCAGATAAAATTTAAGGAAAATTCTAAGAATCCAGCCCGTGCAGGAGTTGCTGCTTCGCCAGTCCATTGCCTCTATAATGTAACCAGTATAATTAATCAAAATGAGGATGACTGCGAACAGAAGTTATGCAAGAACTAAACAGAAATGGGGGCCATGGAGCCTAGCTCAAGTCGCTAAAGCATGATCTGGAAATGTACAAACCCACGAAAATGGGGCAACTTTAAAAAGGCTTAGGATTTTTTTTTTTTTTTTTTTTTCAGCATCAGTAAGTCTGCCCCTTGGTTTCAGAAGAAACTATTTCCAGTACCTCAGAGATATGTGGGAGGACTGAGTCATTCTCATTCCCTTATAATTCACTCCCTCTCTCCAACCTCCCCCAACACCCATGAGTAATCTGCTACTTTCTGTCCTTCAGAATGCAATAATTTACTGAGAATGCTTCTGAAGAAAAACTCGAAATTACAACCAGGCATATGAATCCATTGCAAATCAGAATTTATTAATTTGCTTATGTTTGCATCTGTCAACTCTGCTTCCTTCTATCACTCTAATCTAAGCCGGAATATCAAGATAGTTTGGGTAGAGCAACACCAATGTTCCCAAGCCATTTTTAGGGTTAAGTGATGCTGTGAGGTAAGGAGATGGATAATCAAACAGACCAAATGGTGCTGAGTACTCCTTTTTTATTGACCCTGAGGGTTTTCTTTTCTGCATTTTTCAGGAATGGGATGTAATTCTAAGAGAGAATCTGAAAGTCTTTGCATCTGCGAATCATAAAGCTCTGAGCTCCTTTCAAAAATATTTGTAGGACACCCCAGGAGAGTCTCTAGACTGATAAGGCCATGATCAGGGACCACACATTGCTGTCACTATTGCGCTGCCTTCTCTGCATCTAGAAGTTATGCTCCTTGGGTAGTCCTTGTGTCAATTAATTAGATATTAATAGCAGAACATATGTACCACTCTCCCCTGCTGCCTCTTGGCGTTAACCCAGCTGCTGAGGGTCGGGGAAAGAAGAGCTGCTGATATATGTGTGAAGACGTTAGGGAGATGTGGGAGGGGAAGCACATCATACCTCCAACCTGGAGTTTGACTGCTTGTTCCCCACTCCTGCTGCTCTGCTGTGCCGGATGAAGGCCTCCTCCTGAACCTGCTTCTTACCATTTTTGTCCTTGAAACTCTCCCAGAAATAACTCATGGAATCAGAGGGAGTGTGGCTTCCCAGAGGCCTGCCTCTTATGACCTCCCTGAGAATACATTTTTAGGGATAACCAGAGAGGTCACGGAGACTTCTTTTCAGGGGTTGAGTTGAGGAAGCTAAAAAGTGCTTCAATACATGATGGACAATGGAGTTCATACTCCATCCCTGTGTCTTTCTTACTTGCCTGCCAAGTATAGGCCCTTGAATGCAGCTTCCTAGTCAGAGTTTTGGTGTGGAGGGCCTTTTAGAAAAAGACCTAAAGTGCCACTTTTCACTTGTTCTCTTGGCAGTCCCAGTGCTGCTTATCTAGAAGTCTAGTTAGTAGTCAGACCACTCACTGTTCACTGCCTGTGCTTTCCTTTGCCTCTTCCAGCAAATGTCAAATGCTCAGGAAGACGGCCTGTTGGAAAAAGAGCTGCTTTGTCAAAATATCCCTGTATTCAGTCAGATGCTCAAGGAGACTGGGTCTTGCCCTTTTTGTCACAAAGGTACATGAACTTGCAGCATCCTTGCCCTGAATGAAATCTGTGTCAGTCTGATCCAGGTGGTACAGGGGTGATAGCACTGGGCCCAGTCCAGGAAAAGTGTGATGTGGCTCTATCTCTGCACCACTTTCATGAATTATTTGTGCAAGCCAGCTTTGAGCTCAGTTTTCTGATGTATTATATGACTGGGGATGTGTCAGGTCCCTTCTAGCTTGACTAACTATGAAGCAAAAGAAATTTTTGAGTTACTTAGCACATTCTCAATAACTGTTCACTAATTTTATGGCAGGTTCTAGGAAAGATCTAGTCCCATCTCTGTCCTGAAAGTCCTGATCTGTTTATAAATGGTCATTCACCTATGATCATGCCTACCTTTATACAGAGACATCACTTCTGGTATATGGCAATTTCTGTCAAATGAAAACATTATGATGTGTCCTCATCCACTTATTCACATGATCTGGCACCATGTGACTTCTGGCTCTTCCCCAAAGTCAAAATGACCATGAAAGGTAAACATTTTGAATGGATTCAGGACATTGAGGCAGCCACGAGAGCACAACTAAAGACATTCATGAAAGAGGACTTCCAGAACTGCTTCAGAAAGTGGCAAGAACGATGGGATAAGTGGGTTGGAAGTGAGGGGGATTAATGGCAATGTGTCTTTTACTGTAATAATTATTTTTAAATTTAAACATCCACTGTAGTTTTTGATCACACCTCACCTGTGTTTCATAAAGGAGGTGGTGAGTAGGTGGGGAAAGGTCACATTTTACTTTCTCTTAAAAGGTATGAAAAACGTCAATGCTATTGCCACAGTGAGGATTTCTGTAAATTATATCTATTCTTAAAGAACCACTGTGACCAACACATTTGTTTTGTTTTCATGAACTACAATTTATAGTAGTGCTGATTGTTTTCCCATTTTTAGTTGTTTTCACCACTACTGCTGTCCTTCATCTGTATGCCATTTCCTTTCTTTGGTGCTTGAAATAAATGATTAGTAAACTTGAGAGAGAATGTTGCTATCTGGAAAGGCCAGAAATTGACTTCTCTCTCATTATTTTGGGGGTCATCCCTGTAGGAAATCTTAATAAGCACATTATTTATTTATTTATTTATTTATTTATTTATTTTTCAGTTACAGTTGACATTTAATATTATTTTATATTTATTTCAGGTGTACAGCATAGTGATTAGACATTTACATAATTTATGCAGAGAGTTACCCCATTAGTCTAGTGCCCACTTGGCACTATATATAGTTGTTACAATATTATTGACTATATTCTCTATGCTGTACTTTACATCTTCAAGACTATTTTGTAGGGGCGGCCGGATGGCTAATTTGGTTAGAGCGTGAGCTCTGAGCACCAGGATTGCCGGCTTGATTCCCACATGGGCCAGTGAACTGCACCCTCTGCAAATAGATTGAAGACAAAAACTTGAGCTGAGCTGCCGTTGAGCTCCTGAAGGGTGGCTAGATGGCTCAGTTGGCTCAGTTAGTTAGAGCGTGCTCTTAACAAGGTTGCTGGTTTGACTCCCACATGGGATGGAGGGCTGTGCCCTCTGCAACTAGACTGAAAACTGCGACTGGAGTTGGAGCTGAGCTGTGTCCTCCACAACTAAGATTGAAGGACAACAACTTGATTTGGAGCTGATGGGTCCTGAGAAATATACACTGTTCCCCATCCCCAATAAAATCTTAAAAAAAAAAAAAAAGTTTACTTCAGAAAAAAAAGAGACTGTTTTGTAACTACTAATTTGTATTTCTTAATCCCTTGACCTTTCTCACCCAGCCCCACCCCCAACTCCCTCCACTCTGGCAACCATCAATTTGTTCTCTTTATCTATGGGTCTGTTTCTGTTTTGTTTGTTTATTTTGTTCTTTGGATTCCACATATAAATGAGATAATATAACACTTGTCTTTCTCAGTCTGTCTTATTTCACTTAGCATAATACCCTCTAGGTCCATCCATGTTGACACAAAGAATAAGATTTCATTCTTTTTTATGGCTAAGCAACATTCCATTGTATATATGTACCACTTCTTCTTTATCGACTTGTCTCACTGATGGGCACTTTGGTTGCTTCCATATCTTGGTTATTGTAAATAGCACTGCAGTGAACATAGGGGTGCATATATCTTTTCGAATTAGTGTTTTGGATTTGTTTGGGTGAATACCACCCAGAAATAGATTTGCTGGGTCATAAAGTAGTTCCATTTTTATTTTTTTCAGGAACCTCCAAACTGTTTTTCATAGTGGCTGCACTAATTTGCAATCCCATCAACAATACTGATTTATCAAATCAACAGTGTTGATTTATTGATGATAGCCATTCTGAAAGGTATGAGGTGATATCTCATTGTGGTTTTAATTTGTATTTCTCTGATGATTAGTGACATTGAGCATCTTTTCATATGTCTATTGGCCATGTGTATGTCCTCTTCGGAGAAATGTCTATTCAGGTCCTCTGCCCAGTTTTTAATTGAATTGTTTGATTTTTTGGTGTTGAGCTGTATGAGTTCTTTATAAATTTTGGATATTAACCCCTTATCAGATGTATCATTGGTGATACATTCAGTAGGCTGTCTTTTTATTTTGTTGATGATTTTCTTTGATGTGCAAAAACTTTTTAATTTAATGTGGTCCCATTTGTTTATTTTTTTCTTTTGTTTCCTTTGCCCGAGGAGATATACCAGAAAAAATGATTACTATGAGTAATGTCATATAGTTTACTGCCTCTTTTCTTCTAGGTGTTTTATGATTGTGGGTGTTACACTTAAGTCTTTAATCCATTTTCAGTTTATTCTTGTATGTGGTGTTAGAAGGCAGGCCAGTTTCATTGTTGTTTGCATATATCTGTCCAGTTTTCCCAACACCATGTATTGAATAGACGTTTTTACCTCACTGTATGTTCTTGCCTCATTTGTCATAGATTAAATGACCATATATAGGCGTGGGTTTATTTCTGAACTCTTTATTCTGTTCCATTGATCTACGTGTCTGTTTTTATGCCAGTGCCATGCTGTTTTGATTACTATCGCTTTGTAATATAATTTGGTATCAGGTAGCATGATACCTCCAATTTTGTTCTTCTTAGGATTGCTGTGGCTATTTGGGATCTTTTGTGATTCCATATAAATTTTAAGATTATTTATTCTAGTTCTGTGAAAAATACTGTTGGTATTTTGATAGCAATTGCATTGAATCTATTAATTCCTTTGGGTATTATGGACATTTGAAAGATGTTAATTCTTCCTATCCATGAACACAGTATATGCTTCCATTTATTTGTATGTTCTTCAGTTTCTTTCTTCGGTGTCGTCTAGTTTTCCAAGCGCAGGTCTTTTACCTCCTTGTTTAAATTTCTTCCTAGGTATGTTATTTATTTATTTTTTGATGCTATTGTAAAATGAGATTGATTTCTTAAATTCTCTTTCCAACAGTTCATAATTGGTGTATAAAACTGCAATCAATTTCTGAATATTAATTTTGTATCTTGTTACATTATTGAATTCATTTATCAGTTCTAATAATATTTTTTTTTTTTTTTGAATTTTTGGGGTGGTCTATATATCACATCATGTCATCTGCAAATAGTGACAGTTTTACTTCTTCTTTTGCAATTTGAATGTTTTTTATTTCTTTTTCTTGTCTGATTCCTGTGGCTAAGTCTTCCAGTACTATGTGGAATAAAAGTGGTGAAAATGGGCATCTTTGTTTTGTTCCTGATCTTAAGGACAACACGTTTAGCTTTTCCCTGTTAAGTATGACGTTAGCTCTGGGTTTGTTGTAAATGGCCTTTATTATGTTGAGGTATGTTCCCTGTATTCCCACTTTGCTGAAAGTTTTTATCATAAATGAATGCTGGATTTTGTCAAAAAAGTGATTTTATCAAATACTTTTTCTGCATCTATGGATATGATCATATGATTTTTGTCTTTCATTTTGTTTATGTGATGTATCACATTAATTGATGTGCAGATATTGAACCCACCTTTCATACCAGGAATGATCTCACTTGATCATGGTGCATGATTATTTTTTAAAAATGTGTTGCTGAATTCAGTTTGCTAATATTGTGTCAACAATTTTTGCATCTGTGTTCATCAGGGATATTGGTTTATAATTTTCTTTTTTGTAATGTCTTTGTCAGGTTGTGGAATCAGAGTAACAGTGGCCTCATAAAATGAGCTTTGGAGCTTTCCCTCATCTTCAATTTTTGTAAATATTTTGAGAAGGATAGGTGATAATTCTTATTTGGATGTTTGGTAAAATTCACCTGTGGAGTCCTCCAGTCCAGGGCTTTGGTTTTTTGGGAGGTTTTGATTACTGATTTGATTTTGTTAGTAGTAATTGGTCTGTTCAGATTTTCTGTTTCTTCTTGGTTCAGTCCTGTATGATTGTATGTTTCTAGGAACTTATCCATTTCTTCCAGATTGTCCAATTTGTTAGATATTTTGTTTGTAATATTTTTTTATAATCCTTTGTATTTATGTGGTGTCAGTTCTCCATTTTCATTTCTAATTTTATTTATTTGGGTCCTTTCTCTTTTTTCTTGATGAATCTAGTTAAAGGTTTATCAATTTTGTTTATCTTTCAAAGAACCAGCTCTTGGTTTTATTGATCTTTTGTATTTTTTTTAGACTCTATTTTATTTATTTTCACTTAGATCTTTATTATTTTGTTCTTTCTATTCATGTTGGGCTTTGTTTGCTGTTCTTTTTCCAGTTCCTTTAGGTATAAGCTTAGATTGCTTATTTGAGATTTTTCTTGTTTCTTGAGGTAGGCCTGTATTGCTATGAATTTCCTTCTTAGGACTGCTTTTGCTATGTCTCATAGATTTTGGGTCACTGTGTTTCATTTTTATTTTTCTCAAGGTATCTTTTGATTTCTTCTTTATCCTTATCGTTAGTGCGTTCATTGTTTAGTAGCATGTTATTTAGCCTCCATGTGTTTTTGTGTTGTTCAGGTTTCTTCTTGTAACTGATTTCTAGTTTCATACCATTGTGGCTGGAGAAGATGCTTGATATGATTTCAATTTTCTTAAATTTATTGAGATATTTTTTTGTGGCCTAACGTGATTTATCTTGGGAAATGTTCGTGTGCACTTGAAAAAGAATGCATATTCTGTTGCTTTGGGTCGACATGTTCCGAAAATATCAATTAAATCCATCTGGTCTAATGTGTCATTTAAGGCTGCTGTTTCCTTGTTGATTTTCTGTCTGGAAGATATATCCATTGATGTTAATGGGGTATTAAAATACCCTACTATCAATGTATTACTATTCATCTCTCCCTTTATGTCCATTAATATTTGCTTTATGTATTTAGGTACTCCTATTTTGGGTGCATAAATGTTTACAGTGCTTATATCTCCTTGTTGGATTGATCCCTTTTTGATTACTGATTTGATTTTGTTAGTAGTGATTGGTAATTTGGTAATTTATCATTATGTAATGTCCTTGTCTCTTATTATAACATTTATTTTAAAGTATATTTTTGTCTGATATAAGTACTGCTACCCTAGATATTTTTTTTCCATTCACATGAAATATCTTTTTTTATCCCTTTGCTTACAGTCTGTGTGTGTCTTTTGATCTGAAGTGGGGTTCTTGTGGATGGCATATGTATGGGTCTTGTTTTTTGTTTTTTCTTTTTCCATTCAGCTTCCTTATGTCTTTTGATTGGAGCATTTAATCAGTTTTCATTTACAGTGATTATTGATAGGTACATAGTTATCACTTTATTATTCATATTTATGTTCTTTTTTTTTTTTAACCTCCCTTCTTCTTCTTAAAGAAGTCCCTTTAACATTTCTTGTAATACTGATTTTATAGTCATGAACTCCTTTAGCTTTTTCTTGTCTGGGAAATCCTTTATCTGTCCTTTGATTCTAAATGATATTCTTACTGGGAGAGTAATCTTGGTTGTAGGCCCATCATTTTGAATATTTTGTGTCAATCTCTTCTAGCCTGCAAAGTTTCTGTTGAGAAATCAGCTGAAAGTCTTATAGAAGCTCCTTGAAGGTAAGAAATGTTTTTCTCTTGCTGCTTTTAAGATTCTTTCTTTGTCTTTAAACTTTGGCAATTTAATTATGATGTGTCTTGATGTGGACCTGTTTGGGTTCATCTTGTTTGTGACGCTGCACTTTTCGGACTTGTGTATCTATTTTCTTCTCCATGTTAAGGAAGTTTTCAGTCATTATTTTTTCAAATAGTCTCAATATCTTGCTCTCTCTCTTCTTCTTCTGGTACCCCTATGAAGCACATGTTCTTATGCTTGATGTTGTTGCAGAGGTCCCTTCAACTATCCTCATTTTTAAAATTCTTTTTTGTTTTTGCTCTTCTGATTGGGTTTTGTCTGCTATCTTGTCTTCCAAATAGCTAACTTGAACCTCTGCTTCATTTAATATCCTGTTGATTCTTTCTAGTGTATTTTTCATGTCAGTTATTTTGATTGGTTCTTTTTTGGTTTCTATATCCTTTTCTATGCTTACTATCTCTTTGTTGAAATTCTCACTAAGTTTCTTGAAAATCCTTTGAACCACTGTTTTGGACTCTGTATCTGGTAAGTTGCTTGCCTCCATTTCGTTTATTTTCCTCTCGTTCTTTCACTTGGGATATGTTTCTTTGTTCCCTCACTTTGGCTGCCTCTCTGTGTTTGTTTTTATGTATTAGGTAGATTTTCTACTTCTCCCAGTCTTGGCCAGGTGGGACCCAGTCTCACTGATCACCTGTATCAGTGCTCCAGGAGTGTCTCTTGTGTGGGTTGTTTGTGCTTTCCTGTTGTCATTGAGACTTGATTGCTGTTGGTACATCAGTGGTTGGGATTGAGCCTCATGCTGACTGGCTGTGAGGTTTGGTTATGTCCACAGCATATGGACTGCTATGGGGGAAGGGGGTGGTTCTCTGCAGAGCTGGATTAACCCCAGTGGGCTCTTGTGCCTGTTGAAACCACCCTTTCAATGTGCTGCTTGTTGGGTTAATTGGGTGGTGCTCTGTTATGGTCTGAAGCCAGCTTCAGGGTATGTTGGCTCTGCGACCTCTTGGGAGAGGTTCTAGTGCAGGCCCAGGTCAGCCACTGCCTGTGACTGGCTTGGGACTACTTGGTAGGAGCTGCAAAGTGATCTATGGTTGGTTGCTGCCTGTGCTGGACCTGGAGGTGTGTGTGAGAGGCCACGCTGTGAACTGAGGATAGCTGCTGTCAGTACCAGGCATGGAGTAGCTCTTCATAAAGCTCCAGGTACCCCAAGGACTGTTGCCACCTGCCAGCTGCCTCTAAGGTTCAGCCACTGATAGAGCTTCATGTAGTACACAAGCTGGGTGAGGCAGGGTCTCAGGGAGTCACCAAAGTGGGGTGATTGGTGTTCACCAGATTAATGTAGATTTTGTTTTGGCACCAGTGCTGAGCCTGGAGCTGATCAGCAAAAGGCTAGGAGCACACTGAGACCAGCTGCCTACTGCTTGGGGCCTGCCAACCCCCAAGTGTTCTCCAAAAATGACTGTAGCATGGGCTGGGGCTGGCTGCTGGCTGTGAAAAATTCCTTTGGTGGCATACAAGTTGAGGCCAGCTGTTTGCTGCTAAAAGAGCCTCCTGGGGCTGGCTGCCTGTCACAGAAAGTGCCTTGGGTGGTGCATGAGTTGGGGGGGAGCATGGTCCCAGGAAGCCTTCAGGGTGATGTGAGCAGAGTTCCCCTGGAAAATGAAGATTCAGATTTAGTTTGGGGAGGGCTCAACTCTGGAAAGATGGTGCCTGCCTATTGGGTGCTTGGGAGGAGAGTTCTATGCAGGGGAAATGCCTGCTGTCCCTTTAATACTCATCCTGAAGCCACACAACTCAATATCTCCCTGTGTGGCTCTGGTGCCTCCCAAGTCACCATCCCTTTGCCAGAGTGTTGGATGAGTACAAGCGAGTGAGTCCTATATGGGCCTTTTAAGAGTATGTCTGGGTTTCCCACAGCCTTTCATCTCACCCAGACAGTTGAAATCTCTACTGTTTTTCACAGCCAGATGTGGGGGCTCTTATTCCTGGCATTGGTACTCCAGGCTGGGGATCCTGGTGTGGGGCTGTGATCCCTCATTCCTTTGGGAAGGACCTCCAAGGCAAGATATCCATCCTGATTCTCAACTGCCACATGCAGGTGTGGGGCTGGCCCATTTTGTGTCTCTGCCCCTCCTCCTACTCTCTATGTGGCTTCTTTATCTCCTTAGTTACAGGACTTCTGTTCGGCTAGACTTTAGATAGTTCTCCAGGTTGATTATTCTACAATTCAGTTGTAATTTTAATGTGGTCATGGGAGGAGGCAAACAGCATTTATCTTATCTGCCATCTTGCCCCCTAAAATAGCAGCACTCTTCTTTGTACTAGGAAATGAACCCTTGGTAAGATATGGAATCAGATTGACAAGATTACTCTTTAAGACCCATCAAAGACCCAATGGAGGGATTTCTCTTAAATTGGAATGACATTGGATATAACATTGGAATAACATTATAAGCTACCAGAGGGCAGGGATCAATGAGCAATTGATAGTTTTATTGCTTTTCTTATTATAATATGATCTATCTGGCATCTCTTTTGTAATTTTTAATTGAATTAAATTTCACCAAATGAAGGACAGTAGCACTGGAGTTTTATAGAAGTGTTTAATACATTAGGGATTGAAAAGGAGAGAAAAGAACAATAGTGAGTCCAGTTAATTTTTTCCCTGTTAACTCTGTGTGAACCTAACTCAGGAGAACAAATTATACTCAAAATTTTATTGTCCAGAAAAGAAGCTTTTGTTTAAAGAATTAATGTCAATTCCAAGGTTTCAGCTTATTGAATTTAGTTCAATGGCTTGTGGCCAAAAATTTAATGAGGACTGAAACTACTGATATCTTTCACCATTCAACTCTACCACTGGGGCAACAGTTGATGAGAGAAAGAGTTGTCTTAAAATTCAAAACAGTTAATATATTCTGTCTATTTGCAACTTTCGTCAAAATGAAGTCACCTTCATAACATTGACTTGTAGCAGGATTGTGTCCTCATTTGCCATTTTTAGCTGCATTTTTGAGGGAAAATAAGGGAAAATAAATCACCCTGTCCTCTTTCTCCTTTACCTTACAAAGTCAGGAACCTCTCCAAACTTCAGACGAACAATGAGAGCAAAGGAGAGAAGATCTTTGTAGTAGTTTGCAAGGTTAATTTTAGTGGTTTGCTTTGTGGACACTTAAAAGGGTAAACTTAGAATCCTGTCTCACTGAATATTTGATGAATAATTCTGAATGAGCCAAGCCAAGGAAAAAGATGAAAAATGAGTAGGCAAGGGCTATATAGTTCTTTCTTAGATCCCGCTCTCTTTATTTCTCCTTGTAAACAATAGACTGCTTTTCATTTTTTCAGTGTCTATCACTTATTGAATGTCAGAAGATTAATGCAATACTATGGTATGCCTAGGGTCTCTGAAAGACTAATATGTGACTCCAAGTCTTTTCCGCATGAAATAGCAATATATCTATATAAAGAGAATTAGGTTATCATAGCCATTGTGATAGTGTGTGCATGTGTATGTACCTGTGCGTGTGTGTGTGTGTGTGTGTGTGTGTGTGTGTATACATATTTTCCTTCTGGGATCTTGATAAGTATCTTGGGGGACACAAATTTTAAAACTTTACAGGATTAAAAATGAGTAGGACTCAGCAATCAACATCAAGCTCACGGATTTTCTTTTTTTTTTTTTCCCCCATAAGAACAAGCAGGATGCAGCCTTCCTTGCTCAGTGTCTTTTAGAGTCTGGATAGAATAAAACACTGAGGATCAGATAAAAATAGGAAATAAACCTGGACTAGAATGTTGTTTGGAATCTTCTAGCTTTTTGCCTAAAGATGCATTTTTCATGCCAAGCCACACTAACTCTAGGTAAATTAATAGCAGCTTTTAATCTGAGTCAAAGCTCTAGAGATGATGCCTCTATTATTCACATGTGAATACCTGAACCTCAGGCACGGCAGCTTTAACAAACAACGTAGTTCAGTTGAAATAGACTTTTACTGTATATTATCAGGCAGGTGAATTTAACGTGAAACTCATTTCCATAATTAGGGCTATTGAGAGTGTCACTGTAATTATGGTTACTTAAAAAAAAGTTCCTTTCTAATTATCATCCGAGGGGTGTGCTCTCAGTGGATTAATGATAGCATTACCACTGCTGAGCCAGACTCAGGATTAAATAGGCCAAACATCTGCTGCTGTGACATCTACCCAATGTACTTTATGGTGATATATTAGGTCAGGCCTCTACTGATTTATCTTTAAAAACTATTCTTTCTTTAATTAGTTAGAAAGTTTTGGTAAAGTGGACTTACAGCCTGGATTAGTAGGGGAAAGCCTTTCAGTTTCCCACTTTATTTTGCAAGTAGAAATTGAACTCCCATGCATGGCACAAGGTAAATGCTGAATGTTAACTTCATGTGAATTTTATTTTAACTGTAAGCATTTGTTTTCAACAATTTGGAGTGAAATTGGCTTGGTGAATTGATTTTTAAGCTTTTGAGTTTTTATTGTGAAAAATAGGAATTGAGCCAGGGGAAATAGGAATTCCTTGGGGAAATGAGGTGGCCTTTTTGTCTTTAAATCATAGATTCGGGCAGTGACGAAGTGAGGTAAATTATCTCTGTGCATATACATGTTGTGGGTCATACTGATTAGAACAGTACAATTTTTAGGGGGTAGATCTGAGTTGGACAGGATAATTCTATTAATATACAACTCCATTTTAGTTAGATAAAAAGCTATAAAATATTCACTGTTTATTTCTAAATTATTTATTTTATAAATGATTATACTCTTTCCAAAGCGACAAGCTTAGACTGGAAAGAGGTGAACTTAATAATAAAACTGGTCAATTGTCATGAGACTTTCTACATAAAATATATATTTTTCCAGTATGAGTTTATTGTAATATGACCGGCTCTACTAGTCTGCTGAGGTAGGTTTTATAAGGGATGTTCTAGTTTGTAGCAAGGTAATGAGCCAGTGGAACCCTTACAGGATATTATGTGTTGGAAAAGTTTTTTAGTGGTTTCTAGTCCAACATGTAAGGAGCTTAGAAGTTGCCACTCCATTCTAAAAACAAATACAAAGATGAGCAAACTGTAAAATCAATAACTCCCCTTATATCCCTCGGAGAAGAGAGGTCACAGAACAAACTGCCAATCCCAAAATTGGAGAGAGAGGCAGATGGATACAAAGAGTCGCAACTTACTGAATCAGAAACCCATGAACCATAACCTCCATGGGAACCAGCACCAGGGTTGGAAAACTTGAACTGTAATTGCTGAGTTGCTGAAGAGTCAATGTGGACAAGCCTGAGAGATAACATTTCCAGGGAGACCCAGTCATGGGAGGCCCTCACACTTTTGTGAGTGTGAGGCCCTCACAGTGAATATTGGAAACATCCTCTCATGCCTCCAGCAGGGGGAATGGAAAAGAAACCATTTTGAAATTTTTTAGCGTATTCTCTTCTTAATAAGGCCTGCCTTCAGAAGAAACAATTTTACTAGCCTGCTGGGTGTTTATCAGTGCCTACCCTACTTGGGAGGAAGGGAGATACCCAACTCCAATCCCTTCTAGCCATCCTATCTCATCTAAGGGAGGAGAAAAACAAACTGAGAAGCACTGTGGACAAGGCTGAGAGACAAAAATTCCAGGGGGACAAAGCTCATCGGAGGGCGTCACAGTTCCGTGATCCTTCTTCAAGGCACCCCCACAAAGTAGTAGGAGATTGCATTTGTTTTGTAATTTGTTGAAGTTGATACTTCAAATGGAAGAGGCAGACATTCCTAAAATTGTGTCCACAAGGCAATTTAATCTTTTTTCTTACTCATTTCCTTCCTGGGGTCTGTGCATTGTGATCCTGGTACCTCCTGCTTGGAATGTTCTCCCCAAAGCTACCTGGTTAATTCCTATCTGAGCCTCAGCATCCTTTCTCAATGGAAGCCTTGCTTTGCTGACTGGGTCCAATTCTTATTTTGTTTTCTCCTAGTACCGTATCTTCCTATTCATAACTCTTAATGCAGTGACAGATTTAATTTATCTGTGTGATTATCTTATTAATGTTAGTCTCTCCCACGAGTTTGTAACTTTATGACTGTTAGGACCATACTCTTCATTGTAGCTTCGGAGGGAAATTGTGGTGGGGCACAGTAGTTGTACATTAAATAATTGTGGGTAAGTGATTGACTATGAGAATGAATGAAGTCTTGGGGTGTTTGTTCCCTAATCCAGTGGGGGAGGGTGATAGTGCAGGAGCAGTCACTCTTCAGATCATTCTGATTAAAGCAAATGTGCAGGACTAGAAAATCAGGAGAACCTAACCTTTTCTCTCAATCTATTACTCCCTAGCCCAGATCCATTAAATCCTTTTCACAGAAGCCACTTGACACAAAGTTAGGTAATGCTTAGTGACCATCATTTTTCTCTTTCCATATTTTCCCCTCACATTTCTTTCCATTCATGCCTTCTCTCTTTACTTCATTACTCCTCTATGTCTCTTTTCTTCTCTTTCTTTATTCTCCCTTTCCTCCAATTTTTGAAAATGTATTCATTCAACAAATTTTATTGAGTGCCTACAGTATGCTAAATACTGTGCTGGGTGTGGAGGATATAGACATTAGTGTTTATCTGTCAATTAGAGGGAGGCAGAAGTATAAACAAAGAATTGAGATACAGCGTTATTTGCACTGTATCAGAAGTGGTTACAAGGGAGATTGGTGCCACACAGAAAGGAATGGTCAATTCTATCATTTTGGGGAGAAAATATTTTTAAAAAGTTTTTGCAAAGGAGGTGATTGAAGTCTCTCTCTCTTTTTTTTTTTTTTCAGCCTTACCTAAGCATAAACATTTTAGGGGGCTCCCCATCCCTTCTTTTACAGCATTTCTTCTCCTATTTAATAAAATATATGGAACCAGCTTCTATATTGGGCACCAGACTGGACACTAGATAAGAAATTCGTTTATGGACCTGTGTTCATGGTGTGTTACAAAACATTTGGGAAGCAAGAGATATGTGGCTGAATGGAAAGACTCAACGTAAGATTTTCCCAAGGATTATTCCCAAGAAGAAGGGAAGAGTCAGGAATATGCTTACAAATGACTCATGTGCTGTCATGCATGCCCATTTTTCAGTGATTTTTAAGCTACCCTAATAACAGTGATAGCAACTAAGATCTATGAAGTCTATAAAGGACCTTATATGGTTTACAGCCCTTCACAAATATCACTTCAGAAATAGCAGGATATTTGGGGGAAAACATCCAAAAAAATGAAGATCTTCATTTGTGTCACTTATATCTCCACAACTAAAACATATGGCTCCTGAGGCTAAGGAGCTAAGTGTCTCCAATGTTTTCTTGAGCATGTTGTTTCATGAGGGGGGCCCTGAACACTATCCTGGTTTGAGGACATCACTTTGGGCAGCACTACTTACCTTTACTATACTTGGCACATGAGCAGTGATATACATCACTGTGGGTACCACTCACACACCCATCCTGGAGTATGATACAGGACGGCAGACAGATACATAAAACTTTCAACAGAGGACTTGGTGTTATTCCAATAAGTTATAGATGTGAATGAAGAGGAGGCTCTAAAAGTTGATGTTCAGAAGAATATCATAAATCAAAATTTCTTTGGCTTTGAAAAGAAAGCCAATTATGTCTTTCTGGGGGAAATACATAATACAATTCATCTTTATTCATTTTTAAAGGACAGGAGGAGCAGTGATTTATAGAAGCCTAGAATATCATTTTGCTCTTGTCTACTGTATTGGGATCTATTCAGATTCTGCTGGTGTCAGAGTTCTGTAAATCTTGGAGAAGAGCCAGGAGGAGCTGGGAGAATGACAACATTACATTTGTTTTGGAGATAAAAATGGAAATTATACCATCAACATTGGGCTGAAGGAATACAATTCATCATGAGAGAGTTATGCAGAGGTATTGGGCCTATTAATAGGATGCTCTTTAGGGATAAAGATGATTTTAGTAAGCATTTAATGATTTAATTCAAGAACGGATTTCAAAATAAAGTGTCAGACAAAAATGTAGTGTATATGTAGTGCATCCATGCCATTTAAAGTCAGTTTTATAGACTTAAGTTTCTGCGTTCTAATGAATTATTATCTGTTTGCCCTGTTTTTTTTCTCCTAACCTTGTATTGTCCTCATTGGCATATCCAAAGTCAATTAAAATGTATTTATACTGACACTGTCTATAGTGATATTTGTGACCTTTCCATGATGAAGGACTAAGGGAAGAGTGATAAGAACATTTCCCCGGATGTTAGGAATCCTAAATTCTAGGTCCACCTCCATCTCTAATAAGCTCTGTGACCTTGGATAAATCACATAATTTTATTAATCTTCAGTTTTCTCATCTATGAAATGAAGTTGGACCATATAATTTTGAAAGTCCCTTCCATCTCTAAAATTATACTGTCCTGTCAGCTTTCATTTTTACTAATTTGGAGGAGCAATGAGCTGCTGCTATGACACAGCAGATTAATCCTCACTATTTCTATGCAATTGGCATGAGAAGTGACAGAAACTGAGGTAAGAGAAAGGGATGCAGCTGAGGGCGCTGCAAGTGGGCATTAGCTGATAGTTCTCAGTATTCTGGGTGTCTTCCTGTTGTCCATCAGCCCGACTGCCCAGATGCTCGTCACCATTCTTAGAGATGGGGTCTGACCTTGGACTCGAGTGACCTTCAGTGTATCAAACATATGTTGATATATTTGTTACCTGAAGACCCTTCATAAATATATACAAATTCCAGTATTTAATGGCGGGAATGTGTCTGCTCCCATGGACAAGGAGTGAGTTGTTTAAGGGTATCTTATATATTTCACATTGCAGAGTTAAAAGTTTGTGCCGTAGACATCTTTGGCAGTATAAGGAAGCCTCTGGAACCACATCTCAGAGTAATGTTTTTAAATACATAAAATAAAATATATACGGTTACAAAGAAACCAATTGAAATTGAAACAGTTCCATCCATAAACCCTAGATTAAGCACGATAAGTATCATTTTCCACCTAGACTGTAAACTTCCTGAGGCCAGAGACTATATCTCTTGTTCATTGATGTATCCTAGGTATCTAGTGCAGTGAATGGTTCAGACAGGAAGTTCTATAAATGTATTCCTGATCATTTCATCACACTGTTTTGATATTCTCCCTTCTGTTAAGAAGTCTGTTTCCCCACCTGAGTGTAAGTTCATTGAAGATAAGGGCTGAGGCATATCCACTATTCCCTCTCCAGGTTTTGCATGGTGCTCACACATAGTTGTTGCTCAAATAATATTTATTAAATGGAAGCTAGCCTTGCACATTTTTCACTCGCTTCGGGCAGCTTTGAGTTCTGAGTTATCGGATTCTTGCCGGTGATTCTGTTCTCTGGAGGTGCTGAAGTCTTGAAGAACTGAAAGGGAGGGTCAGTATGATAGTTAATTTTATATGTCAACTTGAGGTAGACTCAGTAGATTGTTCTCCCTGCTGTGGGTGGGCGTCATCCAATCTACTGAGAGCCCGAATAGAACAAAAGAACAAAAGGCTGAGGATGGGGGAATTCACCTCTTTTTTTCCTGCCTCACTGATTAAGCTGAAATAGCTCATCTCTAACCTTCATGCTAGGGTATTATGTCATTGGCTGCCCTGGTTCTCAGGCCTTTGGACTCAGACTGAATTATACCACTGGTTTTCCTGGGTCTCCAGCTTGCAGATTGCCCACAATGGGACTTCTCAGACTCCATAATCACATGATCCAGTCCCTTCCTCATAATCTCTCTCTCTCTTTCTCTCTCTCTCTCTTTTCCTCTCTCCATACATATATCACCCATCCCCCAACTGCCAGCAACCTGCGTCGGGGGAGCTGGCCTACCCAATACCCTCTATGAGGATGTTTCCCCCTTTTTAACACCATGGGGAATGCCTGCAGGCCCAGGCCTGGTCCAGGTGGGTGGAGTGTGGAGTTTCTTAAGAAGGCAAACAGGGCACAGTTGGAGCCAGCTGGGTGCGCTTTGTAACTTCAGATGTGTCTGTTGGGGGAAGTACTAGTAAGTGTGGGTCCAGATGAAAGGGCAAGGAGATGATGGGCTGGGATGAGCTGAGCGTCAGGTGTGGCTCAGAGGACCGCGGAACCAGGCCTGAGGCTCTGCTGCCACAGCCTACGCTTCTCAGAGGAAGATCTGACGGGATCTCAGGAGTTCTGCGGGAGCCGGAAGGGGAGTACTGGGATGAGAAACAGCTGGGTGCCCTGGGTGCCGGAAACACCTCGGACCAGGCTTGAAGTAGGGAGTCGGTCTCACACCACCTATCAAGCAAACCACAATCCTCCTGATGCCACCCTCGGCGCCACAGTCACAGTGCCCTGGCGTCTGTCCCTAGGGGCCCTGCCAGGTGTTGGGAACCAGGCTCCGGACCAAAGGCTGTACAGGGACAGACGGACTGAAGCCACAATGGGTGAGTGAACTAAGCATGCATAGGCTGGCATCCTCGTTTATCGCCTTCCAGGGGGCCGAGAGCCCAGGGCAGTAATGTGGGCTTAAGGTGCCGTCAACTGGTGCCCCAATTCAATGTCTGCCAAGGTCCAAGGCCACAGCAATGTGAACACACTGTTCCATTGCTCAACCTCAGGGCCAGGTGTTTTCTCCTGGCAGTAGTGAGCTGTGTAGAATTTATCCCAGGAGACAACAGCTGCCTGTTTCTCGAGACTTTCCCATATATTCCTCTTTCTATTGGTTCTGTTTCTCTAATACAGATCCCTGAATAATAGAGTCAGTGTAGTGCAGTAAAATATGCCGGTGTCTCCAAGAACAGAAAACCCAAGTTCTCATTTTGTCTTTGCCATTTACTAGCGAGACCTAAAGAATGTCCGCTGTTTTCTCATGTGTATTGGAGAAGATAATCTGAAGATTCCTTCCACGTTCTGATTCTTTGCACTTAGGTGGAGGTCAAGTGAATTTCAGTAGAACAACCTTGTTGCCTAAACTGAAAATGGTTGTATAGAATATTATTGTAAGTATGGTTTCTCAAAACACTATGCAATAAATTTAGCTTTTCATAAAAGGTTCTCAAAGCTTTGCAGTGAAGTTGAATACATAAAATGTGTCTATAAATTTATGCCAACGTGGTGGCTAAGGAATCTGTAAACTTCCGGGAAGCTTGTGCTTTTAATTTGGGACTAGGAATGTTAATGGTGCTTGTCAACAAAAGCTAACATTCTCCTTTACTTCTTTTTTTTTTTAAATTTATTTTTAAATTACATACAATATTATATTAGTTTCAGGAGTACTCATTGGAGATTATGAGTTTGAATGTACTCCAGTTGGATCAGTGAATCAGAGGACCACATAATGGGCAGGAGAGTCTCCCTCCAGCAGAGGCTCTGGGTGAATGCCCAGTGGACACTGGAGGCTGGCCTGGGAGCCTAGATGTACCTTCTGTTTGATTCTGTACTTCTAAGCATGTCAGCTTGCCTTTTAGTTATTTAATCATAGTAAACACTGTTGTTTTATCATCTATTTCTGATAATTCCAGTTATCGGATAGCTGTGTCTGTTTCTATTTGTCTTTTTTCTGCTGGTTCTTTTTGTGCTTCTTTTTGTGTTTCATTTTCATTCACTGTCTTTTGCTCAGTGTCCTTGAAAAATAACTCGTAGTGATTCTCCACTACCTAGGATGATGGTTTCTTAACCTGGACAGGATGTGGGTTGGCTCCTGGCAGATTCTGAGGGTACTTCCAGTCAGGAACCACTTTTAACCAAGTTCGCAGCTTGGAGTTCCTGAACCATGAAAAGTATATTTCAATGAGCTGAAAACCTGTGTGAAATTTGGACTACAACCACTGTTTCCCAGCGAGTTTTTTTCTTCTTCTTGAATCAGTGACACAACTGTCTTCATTGAGTTTCCTGATGGAAAGTGGGGTATTTGGTTTTGGTTCACTATTGTTCCAATGGCTTTTTCAATCTTCTTTTCATTCCTTGTGTTCTCCTTGGAAAATTTTATTCAGTTGTGTGACAACTATCAGTGACACTCAAAACTGAATCCATCTCCCTCTCTCTTCTGAGTGCCAGACCCATGTTTCTAACTGTCTTCTGGACATTTCCATCTTGAGTTCAATGCTGTCCTCAACCTGACTCACTTCTTTTCTCCCCATCCTACTCACCTCACTTATAATCTACTCTCTTCTTGTATTACTGACTTGCTTACTACTTTCAGTATCCAGTTATTACTACATTTTTTCCACTGTAATAATTATTGAATTTTGCCCTTTAACTCATTTTAGTTGCCAATGCCTTAATTTAGCTTCACATATATTGCTTATCAAAGAACAACTTCATTGTATATTATCCATTTGCCCCTCCAGAATCACTCTTTCCTTTTCTACAATCCATAGGGCACTTTCTGCCCAGGAGACTGACCTTTATGGCCTGTACCCACAAGCCCCCTTGTCCTCCGATTTATTTTAGGCTTAGCCAAAGGGAGTCCCTGACAGAAGATGGGGCATAGGAGGATAGTGAGGGCAGGCTATTATCCTAGTCTTTCTCCTTGGGTCATCACAGGTTGCCTGCAGCCCTCTCCCAAAGACCACAGCTCCTGTTGGATGATGACTTTCTTACACTTAGCCCTCTCTTACAGGGAGCTTCTCTGACAGGTGGCATTCTATTACAGGTGGCCACTCTTCTGGCCTATTCGAATGATTATCTTCCCTTGCCCCTTTAATCCTGGAGGTGGTAAGAACTCCCAGCGATTCATCTTCCCAGATTACTCCACTACCTCTTTTGGTTTCCCTTAAACTTTCTCACACATTTGTAAACAATACCTTTACTTAGCTTTCCTCAATAATCCCATTTAATTGGGCTATCTGAGTGACCCTGACTGATGCAGTAACACACAGAGCCCTGCATATATGATTTCATTTCTCATCTGCACACCTCACAATTTATGACTCACTTCACTATCCACATATCCAGCCACTAGACTATGCTGGGATGTGCTGTTCCTGAGACCTGAAAGTGTTCTTTCACAATTCATTGCCTTTTTATTTCCTCATTCCCTCATTTCCTCATTCCCTGGAATGTTGTTCTTTCTCCTCTCCTCTGCACTCCCTCCCCACCCCTTTTTTTTAACCTTACTTGAAAAACTCCCTTCCACACTTTTAGAGCAAAATCAACCATTATCCCCCTCTAGTAGATTGATTTATTGTCAAAATAATTGCTGTCCTTCCACCTAGGACCATTCCTATGGGTCCTGTGCCTGATAGAGGGGTAAACCTCTCCTCTCATTGATACCAGACTTGTCTATGTGACTTGCTTTAGTTAATAAAACACGAGTAGAAGTAATAGCTGCAGTTTTCCTATCAGGACCTGTACGAACCATTGCTTGGTTCTGCCATCTTTTATTTCCTTCTGCTGTGAAAATAGTAATGAATTTGATAGAGATTTTCCTCTAGCCTTGATTCAGGAGACAGAGCAGAGCTGTATTTGATTCACCATAAACTAATTGTTGGCATGTAATGTGAGTGAGGAAAAAATAAAACCTCTCACAACCTTGTTGTGTGTAAACCGTTGAATTTTGAGTTTGTTACTTCAGCATAACCTGGGTTAAACTGGCTGTTTACTTCCTTCATAATGAGAGAGTTATACAAAGATTTTTCTTCAAGAATTTTCACTTTTCACTATTTTATCATAGTGTGAAAGGGGTTTGGTTAACAAGGGATTTTAGAGTAAATCATTCATCAACAGGATATAACATTAAACATTCATTAAAAATTATGTTTGAAGAATATTTAATTATGGAGGCAATTCTCATGTTATTAAAAGAAAAACACTTTACCAAATAATATGTACCATACGATTCCATCTGTGTAAAAAGAAAATGAATTAAATGTACACTTATTTTTTATACTTTTCGACATTTTAAAAGTATTGTACAATAGTCATGCATCATTTTTATATTCAGATATAAAATGTTATTTAAGTATTACTTTCTTTCTCACACCATTCCCAATTTTCCCAGGTGAAACTTATTATTCTTTCCTCTCTAAATACATGCTATTTAGTGATATTGTATTTTTGCCTGTAAATCTCTTCCCTTAAACAATAAAAACCATACCTATCTCATAACATTATTTGGGGGATGAAAAGAGATAATTCATGGAAAGCAATTAGTATAATGTCTTGCATATAGTAAACACTTAGTAAATGCTGCTTTATGATTCTATTTTGTATTTTGGAAAAATTTTAGAAATGCATATACTTTTTTTAGGGGGGGAAGGTAAGTAGCAAAATTACTTTTGGGGTAATCAGTTATTTCCATTGCCCTTAGAAAGTTGTCATCTTCTTGCATTTGAATCCCTGTCTTCTCATGTGAGAGGCTAAGGCTGTGCCTATGAGATTTGAAGAATGTAAGGGGTTAAAAAAAAAAAAAAAAGGCATATATGTCTTCCATGAATGTCTTGAGTTTCAGAGCCCAGATTCTTGAATACACATCTGTATTCCCTGTTCCCAGTATGGTCTATTGGGAGGTGTCACTAAGTGTAAAAGATATAACAAATTCACAATTCATGGGAAATGAAGCAAAACCAATTTATTTTTGTCTTCAATTGTCTCTTAAAAATTTATTCAGAGAGGGTCGCTTTTTTCTTGCCACTGGATTACTTTTCTTCTTACTCATAAAAAATTGATATGTATATTAAGTGTGAAAACACAAATGTCAATTTAGAAACATTCAGTGTCCAGTCCATTGATTGATTAATCCTTCATTCTTCATTCAAAGGAAAGACTTCTCCCTGCTCTCTCCCAGTTAAGGCTGGAGAGCTGATTTGTTAGATGGTCCAACTTTGGAAAGGGGCTGTGCTTGTCTTCTCAGCTCTTCATGTGCTCACTGGATGCTCTTTAGATGCCACCAGACTTGGGGAGTGGGAGAAACGAAGAGGTCAAGGGATAGCATCAAAAGTTCCTAATGTTTTGGTGTCTCGTATCCTCTCTGCTTTTGTATTCTGCCTGGAAGAGGTTTAAATTGCATGTTTTCCTCATGGATGCTTTTTAAGGCTTCCTTGGGGCTCCATGCTGTGCTTCTCTAGACACGTTCCCATAACTTGGATAAAACCTTTGACTAGGCTTGCTACTTCTACCCACTGTGTGCTTCTCTATGATCTACCTCACTCACAGGATTTTGGTGGTAGAGTCCCCTCACCTTCCCAGATATCCTCTTGGGCCAGGCTAACTCTCCATGTGGCCCACATTTGGTCCTTGGAAAAGACCCATACATAAATGACTTCAATGTGGGTGGTAATTGTTTAGCAAGCATAGCCCTATCTTCAGTCCTTGAGTCCTTCAACTACAGGGAACCTATATCAGGTTCTCAGAATGGCTTAGTTAAAGCTCTGTCCTCACTAGTCTTCAAACAAGAGGGTGGGCAGTCCCCAGCCTTCTTTATTTCAGGGGTTTCATTTCATAGCTTAGATTTCTCCAGTGATCTCCTCTTAGACATTCTTCTTCACAGTCCAACCACTTTTTAGATTCTTGATCTAGCTGAAGTATCCCAAAGTGGTAGATACAGTTGTTGAATATGTTGTAAATTCTGCATTTTGGGCTGGCACCACTTTGGTATTCCAGGATTATTATATCTTGGTGGCTAGGTGGACACTAAAGTGCTAACATATTTTTCTACAAATTTCAGCCTGAGGTAACACCTGGAGTTGGCTCAGGTTGAGTCTGGGGACTGGTTTCTTATCTCAGGACTATAATCTCCACATGGATCCAAACTCCTGAATGAGTCTGTACACCCCCAGCCCCTGACCCTCTGGGCTGTAATCCGTGTACATCCTTTCTCAGCCTTGATACTAAAATGACCTCGGATAACTTTTCCGCCCTTCTTTTTTGCATTCTGTTTCACTATCTAACAGGATGCCACATTGATTTGATTAAGATGACAGCTTTGTCATTTGGAGAAAAATTTTACATGGTTTCATAATGCTCTTTCTAAAGCACAAAGTGAAATCCTGAATGCTCTCTTTAGTTCCATTTCAGGATGGCTTTCCCAGAGCCAGATGAAAGTCTTCAAAATGACTTCTGACAACTGTCAAATGACAGTTGCATTCCTGCCACCATGTTGTTTGTAATCTACAAGGACAGGATGACAGGCATTAAAAAGAGAATGTAACCACTTTCACTAGAGAATTGCTGATTTTGTAAGGTTATCAAAACCCCCAAAATTAGCATTTTGAATATTTTCTTCAAAGATGTTCACTATCCAGCTTCTTTAAACACACACTTTGGAGGCCGAGATTATAGTAGTTTCTTATCTCCAGACAATCAAGCTTAAAAATCTGTTGATATTAAACTGGACCACCCTATATTTAGTTCAGTGGTATGGCAGAGTAGCTCATTTTTATATTAAAAAAAAGTGTCTGATGATTAATGGATGTAATGGTTTGTCTTTTTCTTAAACCTCTGAGAAAATGCCTCTAAGCTATGGTTCCCCTTCAACTTTAGCTGATAGAAATGTGCATTTAAAATTTTACTTGAGTATTTAAAAGATACACTTAAGATTAGTATCTGCATAATAGACCAAGCTATTTGGAATTTTCCTTTTCAAGTGTTTTCTCCATTATTGCATTGATGCTATAGAGAAGGAACCTGGTCCTCTGGGTACCCTGCACTTGTCTTTGTTATATGGCTCAGTGTAATCTACTAACGAAAAGTTAGGCTGTGATGGCACCACTACCTTTGTAGAATTTCATAGAGGAAGAGGAATACGATTTATGGAATATTATCATCTTATATAGACCAGTGAATCTTTCCTAAATGAATGACATTTCTTCATTTAATAAAATGCTTACCTCCGTTTTTTGTTAATAGTGTGATAAATGATGCTCAAAAGTCCCTAATACTTTGGGAATCTGATGTTATCCAATGAGGGACTCTGCAGTTCTACCCTTATACTTGTGTGTCTCAGGCACATAGGTTTCTGCAAACAAAGAGAACGCAAAACAAAGGGCTGCAAAACTGAGTGGGAGGTAACATAATACCTAGCAACTTCTCTTTCAAGGCAGCAAAGCAGTCCTTAGAATGATTAAATAACTCTTTTTTTCTGATTTTGTTTCATAGCACTTTTACCATGATGTGCCTAGGTGTGGTTTTTGTTGTATTTACCATGCTTGAGTTTTATGACACTTTCTGAATCTGTGCCTTGAAGTTTTTCCTCCTTTTTGAAAAATTCTCAGTTAGTGTCTCCTCAAATATTGTTTTAGCCCCTTTTCTGGTATCTGTGCCTCCTGGGACTCCAGTTATGTCCACATACTACCTTTCATTATGCCCCTTAAGTCTTGTACTCTTTTTTCTATAATTTTCAATCCCTTTTCTCTGTTTGCTTCAATCTAACCTTTTCTTCAATTGTATCCAATTTGATGAAAATAAAACTTTTTTTCTGAACATATTTTGGTTGAGCAAATGCTGGGGAACACTACATGGTAGGCACTATTCTATGCATCGGGGCTGCATTAGTGAAGAAGACAGAGCAAAAGTCCTACCCTTGTGAAATTTATATTCTTGTGGAGGGAGACAGACTAGAAACAAACACATATAAGTATACTATGTACTCGTAGTATTTTCAAAGGTGTTAAGTACTATGGAAAAAACAGAGCAGGGTGACTGGAGCAAGTCAGGCTTCATTAAGAAGGTGACGTTTGAGCAAAGATTTGAAGAAAGGGAGAGAGTGAGTGATAAGGGAACAGCCAGGCAAAGACGCTATGTTTTAACAGAATCATTCTGGCTGCTATTGAGAATGGATTGTAGGAAACAAGACGGAAAAAATAAACTAGGAACTATGGAAATGATCTTGGCAGAGAAGATGTTGAGAAAGGACTGGATTCTGGAAATATTTTGATTGTAGGATCAATAGGATGTACCAATGGACTAGATGTGCACATAGAATGTGAAGAGAAAAGAGATGTGAAGGTTGACTCCAAGCTTTTTTTTTTTTTTGCCAGTAGCTGAGTTGGGGAAGATGCGTGAAGGGAAGTCAGAAGTTCAGTTTGGGGCATACTTACAAAACATTCAAGTGCCAATGTAATTAGGCAAATCACCACACTTTCAACCACTTTACGCCATTTTATTTACACATTGATCTTATCATTTTTTATGTGTTGTTTATTATCTGTTTCTCCTATTAGAATATGAACTCCAAGAAAGCAGGCATATTTTTCAACTTGTGTACCATTGAATCCTAGAGTATTGCTTGGCGAAAAGCATGTTCTATAAATATTTGTTAAATGAATTAATGAATGCATATACTTTTCCAAATTTGCAAAGTGGGTAGATTGCTATTTGAGGTGCCTAGTTCTTCAGGGTAGTTGTAAGGGTTAGATATTATGTAAGAACACATAGATTTTTCAATCATAATATAGACATAAGTGCCTCTATATGTCTGTAACTTTTAAAATTAATATTGACTTCTATATGACTTGGGAAGTGGGCTAGCATAGTGATTAAAAGCCCAGGTTTCGGAGCCAGTGAGATCTTTGTTTGAATCACAGTGGAGTTATTTTCTTGCTGAATGACTTGGGGGAGAATTACTTAATTTCTCTGTGCCTTCATTTCTTCTGCAACTGGGGAATAATAATATTATCCTTACAGGTTTGTTGTGACCATTCAATATAATTATGCTCATAAAGGATATGGGGAACATAGTAAGTGCTTAAAAGTCAGAGTTATTATTATTATTCTGTCTCCTGGTTGATATATCTGACTGTGAATATTCACAGTGTTTTAAAAAGTCCCTCTTATAGCTTATCCATTTTTATGTCTTCTGTGCAGACCTCATGTCCTCTCCAATGCATTTTCTTTTGTCCATTCAATAGGACTTCCTTTTATCAGCCCTTTCTTTCCAAAATTAACTCCATACTGCTCATTTTTGCGTGATGATATTTTCCAAGGACTAAGAATTAGGATGAAGGATAGTTAAGGGGAAAAATAGCCAGCTGAGTTAGGCAATAAAATTGAGCAACAGTCAAATTACCTGATGCTCAACTCAAGATTAGGGGCTTTTCTTTCCCAAATCAGTAAACATGCTGGACATTTTGTTTTAAGGGAAAAGAAGTCCTGAAGGTGAAGTTCTGTCCTTTTGCTTTTCACAATTACAGATAGGAAAATCCATAAGGCACTGCAATAACACAAAGGAATGAATGCAACATGAATAGTCTCACTGTAACTTGTGACCCTCCTCGTGCTTATTCTCAGAAGCCTGTTTTATTAACATTGTCTTACAAACCTATAATGAGTGAGTGCGTGGAGGTTGGAGAAGGAGAAGGAGGAGGGCAGAAAGTGAAGGTTGATAAACTGTCAGGGATTAACTGGGCTCTGAGCAGGGCTCTTCCCTATTGGGAACCTGCCTGAAAAAGCACATTAGATCTTTTTCTAGAGGGTAAGCTATAAACCTCCAATTATAGCTGTATTAAATGACTAACAACCACTTGCAATGCCACTTTTGTCCTTTTCAAGGGAAATTATTTTTGCTTTAAAATTTGGGGTAGTGAAGTCATACGCACCGTAGTGTGTAAATGGAGTAGTAAAGCTAACGTCAGCATACAATCTTGTGGAAAATGATTGACACCACACGTGCCATTTGACACCTTCCAAGAAGGTCTCTGTCAAAGAGCTTTAGAATTAAAAGAAAAAAGTGTTCTGTCCCTGTACATGGTATTCTGGTGAATTCCTAGTGGGGTTCTAAACATTTCTCCAGTGCCAAGGAAAACAGAATACGGGGGCTAGGATGGTGTGTCCAGCTGGGTGATGGTGTTCTAGTGGAGGCTGGCTCTGGGGCCCTTGAGTCTGCCTGTCTGTCACGTCCTGCATGGTAATGAAGTTGTCTAGACATAGTGAGGTCAGCTAAGGTGTAGTGGTTTTTTTATACAGCTCTTCAGAGTGATGCAACAGATGGCATTACGCCAAAGGCTGAAGTTCTTACCCTGAGGTGCCGATGCCCTGGAGGGGGCCAACAGGGAAGAGAACAAACACCAGCTTGCTCTGTGCTCATTAAAGTTAGAAAACTTGACAGGGAATGTAGTGATACAAGGAGAGAATTTAACCTTCAACTCTGAATTTCTTGACTTCTCTTGTCTTGGGATAGGTACTCAGTGATACCTGCATAAAATAGATAAAAATTACCTGCACTGTTGGCTACATAATTGTGCACTCTAATACATGGCCCCACTTGTCCTTTTCTTTCCTTTCTCTGACCCCAACCTACCTCATTTACTAAGGTCAGATAAATCATGTATGGGACCATTAATTTTGCCACAGAGGTATTTAGCATTTCGGTCATTTATATAAGACAGTGATGACTGACTTTTGGGGCGTGCTGAGCTCATGTTGTTGGGCTGCAAGAGACAAAAGTGATCGTTATGCTGACTCGTCCTACAGATCTGAATGTGGTCCACTTGTGATTAAGGATCCACGGATGTGCTTAGCGTTCTGTGAGTTCCCTGAGATGACACACAGGATTTTAATGTATGGGCATGTTTTAATATTTCTGGCGAGTTTATAGCTTTCAGCACGTTTTCAGATGTGTCTATAAACCCATAAAGGTTAATGACTCTGGCTTGCATACCCCGCTATACTTCTGTCTGTCCAAATCCTACCCATTTCCAAAATCAAATCTCATTGTTCACCAACCCTCCCTAAATTGGCTTACAGGGAATACTTTCATCTCAGAATGTCAATGAAAAACAGATCACAACTGTATTAAGTACCCCCAAAGAGAGTTACTTGATGTGTTAGGGGCATGAGAGTGGATGCAATGTGGTCAGGGGGTCAGGAGAGGCTTCCTGAGAAAGTGATGCTGCGCTGAGGTCTGGAGAAAGGGCTGCAGGGAATGCGGCAAAGAGGGAGGGTAAAGAGTAGATGCTTCATGCATATTTTAATTGATGAATACAATTCTCAGATATTCCTCATGATAGTCGTCATTTCACAGGGGACTGTGGCTTTAGCAAGAGAATCTTACCTAGAACCTTCTGTGTGCATTCTGCCTACTTAGGGTAACATTTCACTCTGAAATCTGAACTGTTTTATTATGATGTTGTTTTAAGCCTGTAGTCTGTCTTAGGTAAATGTCTACGCCCCATTCCTGAAATTTTGAATTATTTCACTGGATGGTGCCTAGGCTTTGGTACTTCTCAAAGCTCCACAAGTGATTTTAATGAGAAGGCAACGCTGAGGACTACTATTACAAGGCCATCAAGAAAACACTGAGATTTTAAAAAATGACAATATCCAGTGTTGACAAGGGCATAGGGAATAGATACCCTTACACACCACTGTTGAGAATTTAAATCACTGTGAACTTCCTGGAAAGCCATTTGATAATAAATTTCAAGCACTTTAAAATTTAAATATTTCCCCCACCCCACCCCAATAATTCCACTTATGGGGTCTATGCTAAAGAAATAATCAGGTATATGGACCAGAATTTTATATAGCGTTCTTCTTCAGAATGTTTCTGTGACAGGTTCATTGGAGACAAAAGTTTGGCAGTGTAGGATTGGTTAAATTAATTTTTGATATCAATTCTCTTTATAATAAAATACAACTATTAGAGATGATACAGCTAGATGCTTAGGGACATTTGAAAGTATATAAGATTTACCATCAAGTGAGAAAAGCAGGTACAAAGTAGTGCTACAATGCCTGTATTAAGCAAATCTTGGGAAAATACCCAAATATTTAGCTATATCACTGTGAAATAAAACTGCAGATGCTTTTTAAAGTATTTTTGCTGGTCTGAATGCTCTAAAATCTTTATAATAAACATGCATCATTTTCATACAGAAAAGTGACAGTTTTAACAAGAACATTAACAAAAGAATGCAGGCATTGTTAGAAGGACCGACGCGTTATCTCCTCAGGCGTACCTCCAAGGACAGTTTGAAAGAGGAGTCCCAACTGGGCTGACAAACTGGACACTTGATAAACATACAGAATTTTGGATTCTTTGTCATCAAATTCTCTAGGCAGTTCTGTTATGGGCGATACTACAGAGTTTTGGGATCTCTGTGGTCTTAGTTATGATTCCTTCCCTTTCCCAAGTCTCTCATGTTTTCTGATATAGTTTCAGAATCTGTTCAGGTGGGCTTGTTTCAAGAAACCGAGGGAAAGTAAGTCTCATATCCTTGCCCTACCCAGGAAGGGGTTGTGCTTTGGAGCTCAATCATCCCTGCACGATCAAGCCTCCTGGGTAACTATGAGAGAACACCATCCTGGACACAAAACAGCTAGAGTGGTGGCACCTATAAACAGGTGTCTGAGCTCTCTGTGCCAATTATCTTGTGGCCACTCAGTAGCAATTCTCTGTCGAGGCCACTATGCATTCACTTTACCTTTAAATCAAGTGGCTTCTTCCTACTTAGGTATTTCTTCTCTTCCACGTGGCTTCCTATGTTCGCCTCATTTGCTTCTGCTGTTTCCTTCCTTTCCTCATATTCTCCTGTTGACTCTCCCCTTCACTCTCTAGTACTGAATGCTGGGCAGAGTCATTCAGCCAGACCCCCTCATATACCTCATGTCTGCCTAGAAGCATCTGCCTGTGGGTCAGGCATACATCCATGGTACCACGGTCTGTGTTCAGGGCAGTGAGGCAGCTATTACAGAGCAAGGGCTATGCTGAAGAAACCGCAGATACATTCATTCACAGAAGTGATATTGAGCAATTACTGCCTGTCAGACACTGTGTTGTCCTTTCAGAAGCAGTTGTGACTGTGGCAGATCCTCAGAGCATTTTAGAACTTTCTCTGATGTTTCCGTGTATCCAGGTTCAGCATTTAGACATTAACAGGAGTGGCTTGTTGACTCAAGAAGGAAATGGTTACTGAGAAGGAGAGTCAATATTCTTTTCGGAACCCTCCCCTCCTCTTTGTTGAGCCTTTGTTCTGATCATCTACTGATTCAATCCTGGGAGAGGCTGCTGGGAGACTTTCTGCTCATTTCTACAGCGGCCTAAGTTGATCCTGGGAACAAACACGCCTGTGTGTGGTTCCTTCCTTCCAATACTTCAGTGGTTTGATTACAGAAGTAATAAGGGATTTCCCTCCTCTTGCCTTGCCTATTTAATATATTTTAATATCATGATGCAAGTAAGTTTTAATTACATTTTTCTCTTCAGCTGCCTAAGCATGCCCTTCATAGGGTGGAGGGCTGAGGCTCTATTCTTCCTTTGGGGCTGTTGGGGCTGTTGACACCGATTGAGGTGGGCTTGTGACAGACAGCCTGATGGAGTGAGAGGCCAGCAACCCAGAGGAGGGAAGTACCTGTGGAAAATAGATAGCAATGCCCTCTCTCTACACTAAACCTTCCTCTTGCACTGCATTTCTGTAGACCTTATAAACCCGATTTGAACTTCTTTGGGGCAGTCATTCTTTACATCATAGAAATTGGAAGCACAGAGAATCAATACCTCTTTATCAAATCTCAGCCCAAAACTTGTGCTTTTTGACCTTGAAGTTTGGAATTTTATTAGAGCTGGCCTTCTTGCTGCTCACGGGGTGCAGCATATGGAATTCACTTTTCTTCTCTGAAAAGCAACCACCTTGGGCTGTGGCCCCTGCAACTTCAGAAGACCTTCTACAGAAGCCAGGGACAAATTCCTTTGCAGGAAACTATAATATGCATGCTTTCTTCCCACTTCCCTTCTGAGCTCTGGGTTGGGAAACCTCTGGTCCACGCTTGGATGGTTGCTTTTCTAAGAGATGTGCAGCCAGGAACAAAGCTGAAAAGAGCTACTGGGCTGTTTTACCGAGGAGAGACTCCAGGAAGCAGGCAGAAGAAAAACATTGTTCCATCCATGCATAGGAAAGGGCAAGTGTTCAGCAGAATTAACAGATTTGTGCGTGATAGTTCCAGATTCCATTCATAGCTCATCCACTTACTACCCAGTGGTCTGAAGCATGTTACTTAACCCACCTGAGCCTCAGTTTCTTCATTTGTTACATCAGAACAATAGTAGCCCTATTGTAGTTGGAGGGATTACCTGCTACATTGCCTAGCAGACAGTAGATTTGTAATAAATGTTAGCTATTTTTATTACACATAGCAATACTAATCATCATGAATCTTAGTATCAATTGTCCTTATTATTCCTACTTGCAGGATAATTTAAGAACCTCATTACTGCCTAATTTATTTTATCCAGTGCCTCAACTATTCTCTTTGTTCATAGGTTTCTACGTTA